>NC_058045.1:1070000-1370000 GCF_020085105.1 Siniperca chuatsi | reverse complement strand
CCTTAAAGCTCTTCATTAAAAGACAGAAAAAATTTAATTAAAATGAACAAACCTATTTTTTAATGCAGTGCATCAAATTGTGAGTTTATGCCTGCAATCAGATATTGGTGATGAAAAGGAAGACGCTTTCACAAGCAGGAAAGAACACACCAGATGTCAGTGTTGTGTCACTTGAGCTGTCTGTCTGCAGGCTTCCCTTCATTATGCAGACAATACACACTAATTTTAGAGAACAGAACAACTATAACATCTCCTACAATTTGTGGTGTTTAAATAATTTTTTAATTATGATTACGTCACTGATCTATTACACAATGACACTGACATAATTACAACAATATAACAATTTAACTTTAATGTTGTATTTTTTTTTCAAATGAAAGTAAAAAGCTGGAAATAGTTTAAGGACAGGTTTGGATTTTTTCAGGTTACTCTTAATACAATACTCACATTCCCTTATGTACATTAAAAGAGTAATTGGTTGCTGTAATAATTTCTCCTTTCTACACTGGCTGTGAAGTTCTCCTTTCAAAGTGACTCCAATGCAAGAGATGGATGTCAATATAAGTGAGTCAGAAGATTGCATAACCTTTCCTGGGCCACTGAGATAATAATCTACATACCAGACTGATAGGGTATTCCACAGAGTCCAGGTTCACAGTAAAACCATTTTTAGCACATGTGGTGTCACAGAAGCAGTCACAAAAGTGACACCAGGAAACCAGGAGGCTGATGCTGAACAGGAACTGGTGACAGCTGAGATTGTTGCGGCTCAGAAACAGGATATTGCTGCGGTCCAGCAGGAGCAGGAGGTTGCTGCAGCCCAGCAGGAGCAGGACATCGCTGCGGTCTAGCCGAAGCAGGAGGTGGCTGTGGCCCAACCGGGACAGGAGACTGCTGCAGCTCAGGAACAGGTGCTGATGACTCCTGCAGCTCTGTAGCTCAGCAGAAACAGGAAATTGCTGCGGAAACTCCATGGTGCTGGGCAGCATTGAAGATGAGGAGCTAGGCAGTGGTGGGCAGTGGTGAGGAGCTGGGAGACAGGGAGTCTTGACATCATTGGGAGCCCTGCATCCTTTGGGGGTCTGTCTTGAAGGCAAGCCGGGTACCCCAGAAAGGAGACTCCTGGGAATCGTCGAAGGTGGGATCAGGCAGGGAGAACACAGGCAGGAATAATGAAGAGTGACACAAGCAGCAAACGTAGGACTGGGGAACAGACACAGGCGACCTGACAACTGACACAGGGAAGACACGTGGACTAAATACACAAGAGGCTAAATAACTAATGAAACAGAGGCGACACAGAACTAGACACATATGCAACTAATCAGGACAGGGTAGTCAGACTTAAAACCAGAGGAAAAAGCAAAGAAAGGCACGAAGTAAATCTACAAGACACATGAAGAGCAACTCTTAACAAAATAATACAGGAAATGTCTAAACTAAAACCTCAAACCATGACAAATGTGACTAAAAGATCTAGAATAAGACTAAATCTGAAATAACACACACACACACACAGAAACTAGTTTTTCTATCTATGTAAGGACACACACACATACATACATACACATACCAACCAGGTAACAGGATCTCACAATCGGCGCTCTGGTGGAGGCCACATTTTCAAAATAAAAGCCCCCAGATGTTAACAAGAGCTTGCTGGGGGGCCGTGAACAAGGCTTGATTTTTAAAGTAAAAATCCAGATGTTAACAGGAGCTTTTTGGGAGCCGTGGACGAGGCTGGATTTTCAAAATAAAAGCCCCCAGATGGTAACAGGGGCTTACTGGGGGGCTGTGGACAAGGCTGGATATTCAAAATGAAATACCCCATGCACATGCATGTGATACGAGTGTACAGAAGACTATCTGCGAACGGAAAACCATCCTTGCGAGCACGGGGCTGTGACGAGTGCTCACTCGACCCTCCCTACGCTCTTGCAACTGCTCAACATTTGCTTGCTCGGCAAGTTGACTTTTGAGACTTTGGAGGCGGGGACTCAACTTTCTTCTGACTGGCTGGCAGGGGCCGCTTGTCTCGCCTACCGTCACGTCTGCATTCAAGGATTACATGGACACGGACACGCACAGATCCCGCTGTTGTAGGCGAGTCTGGTCGGTTTTTCCCTCTGAATGTACATTTGGCAGATCTTCTTATCTCAACTCAGGACATCCTTCAACACTCCTCTGCAACAAACACTGTTGTTCGGTCCATGGTTTTGGTTTGTTTACAACTGTCTTTATGAACATGTTTCAGTACAAGTTTGTCCATCATTTAGCCGGTAACCAATGTATTGTAGTTACAAATAGCTGCAAAGTTGTTCTTTACAGTGTTAGGCAGACACAGCATTTAATTTTGTACAGGTTTTTGGCTGTGGTTGAAATCAAAAGTTCGGAGGCAAAGTCATCAGAGTTTTTAAAGACCTTTATTGAAAAGCATAAAGGCCTGAATCGATTTCCAAAGCAAGTGAAATAACACAAGCATTCATTTCAGTATTTGTGCATCTTGCCATAGAGGGTTCTAACCTCCCACACCAATTACAGCAGATCCTGCTTGCACACCTCTTGATCTTCTGTTTATTTATTTTGATGTCACGGCGTGGCCAGCCTTGTTCTGTGTGTCACATTCAAACTAAGAGCACAAACACTGGCTTTTTGTCTAGACTTCGGAATGTCATCCCAAGGCTTGCTTGATGAATCTAAACATTTTGGAATGTCAGCCTCAAAATTGTTTAACCTCATCAAACATGTCTCAAATGCTCTGTTTCAGGATGCACGGTCATCATATGCCGTATCACACAAAACCAAGAATATCATTGCACATGAACAAAGGTGATATCATAATGATATTATGAACATAAAACACAAGTATTAACTATTAACTATGAGTTTCCACCACACACACTTTGGGACTATAAAAGTCCTATACTTCTCACTCATAGAGGTTAAGATACACACATATTATTTGCAGAGTTTCAGAATGCATAACAGGAAAGATTCAAAACCAAAAAATGTAATTGATGAAACAATACTTATATCTAGCCTGTGATGACAAAGTCTGACTTAGGCCAAGCAACTTAGCTCTCATTATCCTTTGGATGACCATGTATCATGGCTCCTCATCCTGAACTCCTGAGCCTATTAAATCATCTCTTACATTTTACTTCATAATATTACAATGTACAGATAAAACAACAGTCAATGTATATAGAATGATGTCAAAATGATCTAGGTTAGGGTTAGGGTTAAGTTAAACATTTAGTAGAATGATAAAACAAAATAACCTGCAGATGCGAGCAAAAATCATATGTTGCCAGACTTTTATTAATTCTTCACCCATGATAAGTATTATTATGACTTATTCCCATGGGCCATTGGCAAGCAGGTCTTAGACCATGCTCGTTTGTCCAAGAAATCCTCTTCTTTTGGTTATCCTCATGGAATGTCGTGAAACAGGATTGGGGTATCTCACTCTGTCAGGGGCTTGACCGAATGAGACCTAGTTCAGTCTTTAGCTTATTGATTCCATAATCAAATTATTGTCTCCCCCACCTCACCAAAGTCGTCAGTATCTGAATCATCATCATCTGAGTCATAATCTGAGTCATTGTTGTCGGGGGTTTCAGGGACCCAATCGAGAACTAGGTACAGATCTGAAAGATCACTGTTTGGGTGGCTGAATCTTACTACTATTTGAGCACTCATTTGGGAGACCACCAAATTGCGAAGGATTGGAATGTAACAGCAAAAGACAATTCCCAACGTTATTATACAGATTGGTGCAGGGATTCCAGTTTTTACCAAGGTCACTCCCCAATTACCTAGGATAAAGTTCAACCATGAAAACCAATCTTTTCCATGACCTACATTGTTACTAGCCTCTTTCCTAAGACTCTTCAATTTAGCCATTGCCTTAGTGAATGTTCTATCTGGAGCTGTGTTGGGAATTGGGAATAAAGGTACAACAATACTCACCTATGAAAGCACATACCCCTCCTTTTTCTGCTAGCAACCAATCTAAAGCATGTCTGTTCTGCCACGTCATAACACTGGTTGCAGATAGCTGTTCTCCTAATGCACTGAAAGCACCATCTGTGTAGTTGATGAATCTCTGTTGGTTATAATAAACATAATTAATCCATAATTAATTACTCAGTGTTTTTGTTAGTGGTTATCCATGGCAGTATAGATGCAGAGGCTATTTCATTCATTGCTTTGAAATCGTTTGGACTCCGTCTAGGCTGACCAATGCTATCTATGGGAACCCGAGGATCTGGCTCATAAGCTTGAACAGTTCTATGGTGTGCTTTTATTGGATTTTCATCTAAGGTGTCAAAAAGTAGAGTAATCAGTGTTAGTACAGCTTGCACTCTTGCACATCTGCCTGAGCAACCTGTAGGGAGAGTGGACCATAGGTTAGTTTGATGGTGATATGGGCATGCTGGAGGTGATAACGCAAACTTATATCTTTCTGCATCTGGTTTTATTGTTTTTGAAAGTTTTAACCCTGCTTTGGTAGTTTTCTGTCATATTCCAAATTACATTACACTTATCTCTTGGAAGGCTTCCTACTGATTTTGGTCCTAATTTCTCATAACATTCAAATTCTCCTACCATGCCAAGGGGTATTCCATCTGGAATGGTTTTTGATTCAAATGGAACAGGCAAACGCACATCTAGTTTGTGGCACCTTTCTCCTATCAAACCTTGACCATCTGGTCTAGAGTAATTGCTAAGGTGCAGAAACTCTTTAGATCCCAAAAACATGAGACTTTCAGTGTCGGTCCATGGTTTTGGTTTGGCATGTTTGTGAGTACATTAAGGCAAGCTGGGATCTGGTGTAGCAATTCTAGTGGTTGAAGGGGGTGGCATAATTTTATATGCATATTGACGTATGTATTCATTAAATTTTGCCCAACTAAACTTGTATGTTTCTAACATACAATTTATCTGGTCGTGCCTTTGAACAGACATAACAGGTACTCATTTTGTTGTTTTTGCCTGTGTACTGGACCCACTGATACCAATGATTGGTTAACGCTTTCTCATACATTGCATCAATTGGGTAAGGCCAAAAGGGCAATGGGCCTTCTCTATTTTGTCTAGTTTGAATACTTTGTTTTGTAAGTCTATCTGCTGGTAATTTTACAGCACAATTGTCACAACAATCTTACACATCCTTGTGGTGAACTGAATTGATATGGCCACTAGAGTAATATTAACTAACTAATATTTTGACATCCATCGCTGATCTGGTCAATCAAACATATACTCATCTTTGTAGCATCCAATATTTAGATCAATGGAATAAATTTGATGACCTGGTTCTGGTGGCTTGCACTTGCTTAATTGAGTCATTGTTGTCCAAGACCACACGCCAGTTGGGGTCTGTATAGTTACAAAGCTGCCGTTACCATTTTGTTTGTAAAGCATGCCCTTTAACTTGCAAATTGTATTGTTTGGTTGCTCAGGCATCATTAAGACTATGGCTGCCATTAAACAATTCTCCATCAAATCAGAAATGGCTAAATTGTCAGGTTTTAGAGGATTGTAATCTGAATTTAGTGTCTCTTGTTGGTAAGGTTTAGTCGGTCGTGTACGTCCCTCTTCTGTTTTGTATAACACTGAACTCACTAGCCCCCACAGTAGGGCCTCTGTTTGGGTTGCCCATTTCACTTGGTCCACTACTTTAGAACACAATTCTCCCCAACACTCAATAGTAAAAGTTAGATCTAGAGTCATGGAATCTCATAGTTTACATACTCCTGATTTTGATTTAGCCACTAAAAGGTCTTTACAGTGTTGTCACTATGTACCATTCTGTTTCAGTCTGGGTGACAGTAGTTTTTACCTCTACCTCTGATATCATTAAGTTTTTGTTGGACACCTTTTTTGCTTGTAGCCATGCTGCCAGTACACACACACCTAATAATTCCTGTAAGGGAAGTTTTGGCAAGGTAAGAATGTCTGTTGGCTTTCTCCATTCTTGATCTATTTGCTTTGGTCGTTGGATTAGGTGTATGGGTCAGCTGATTGTTGTTTCAGGATTATCTACTGTTCGTAATGCTTTTTTGAACGCTTGGATATATACCCCTGTGGTTATTTGTAATTGATCATTGCTATTTTGAGCTTGACAAATGTTACCCCAACATGAAGCTGAGTTTGGAGGTAATTGACAATTACGTTTAGCTTTGTTTAATATTATTTTCTACAATGAGTTTTCTAGTTGTACTGTTACAGTGTTTCGTCATTTTAACCAGTAAATAAATTTACATAAATTGTGGAAGTTGTTTGTTTAGGAATGACTGAGGCTAACATGTTGAGACCACATCGTAGAGCCTGCTCTTCATTTTTCCAGTCCTGTGTTAGTGGTTCATAGCTTTTATCAGTTAAGTCACTTTCTATGTTATTTTTTTTCAATTCAATTCATATAGCGCCAATTCATAACAGAAGTTATCTCATTGCACTTTTCCTATAGAGCAGATCTAGACTGTACTCTTTGTAATATTTACAGAGACCCAACAAATCCCACCATGAGTAAACACTTGGCGACAGTGGCAAGAAAAAAAAAAATTCCTTTTAACAGGTAGAAACCTTGGACAGTACCAGACTCAATGGTGGGCGGCCATCCACCGCTGCGGTGTTAGAGAGAGATTGAGAGGTTGAGAGAGAGAGAGATTGAAAGAGAGAGGGAGACTCCGCTCTGCAACACTAACAAACATGTACACAAAACAAAAAAATAGTAAGATATTCACTTGTTTTATTGAGAGAGAGACCAATTATCAGCCTTAACTGTCTCTCTCTAAGTCTCCTAGTCTTTCTAATGAGCCACCGGCTTCTATTCTTTTCACACACTGCTTGAAAACTGTGTGTCATCATGGTGTTAAACATGTTCCTTTTGAATCAATTAACCAGTGTTTCCCAATTCTCATCAATAGTTTCCCATCCCTCAGTTCCACCATTATTTCAGTTTCCCATAAGACTGCAGGACAAAGTACAGACTCAGCTAAAACTGCAGCTAGACATGATGCATCTGGAATTTTGCTGTTGCACCCCCCTCCCTCGACCGGTTGATCCGCTCCATCTGGTCTGCGTGCTTTGTCGGTTTCGGAGATCTGTTCTGATTCACAGATTGCAGTTGATTTGTTAGTTGATGTGTGCAAGTAATCAAAAGCAGGAGACCCAACACCCATCCTCCTCTGCTTTGATCTTTGGCATGCACTTCAGCTGGAGGAGCCTTAGTACAGTGATTAAGATGGTACCATGTAGGTGAGCCCTTTACTTGGACCGCTGTTCCTGTCGAGTCGAACACATCGTAGGATCCCTCCCGTCTGGGCCCGTTCCACTTATGTCGAAAGACTCTTGCAAACACCTGATCTTCCGGTTGAATGGGGAGTGGTTCTGTCTCCTCTTGCTCTTTCCCCTTGGATTTTTCCTGTAACAAGATTTCTCGATGTATGTTAGCTGTTTTACAAACACCTTTATATGGTTTTCCAAAACATCTAAAGTGGGACCTTTTTGCAAATGTCTGTATGGGGGAGCTGGCATGGGTCAACCCATAAGCATTTCATGCTTTGTTAGTTGCGTTTTTCTGTTAGTTCCTGATCTATAGGCCATGAGCGCTAAAGGCAATACATCCACCTAATCTTGGTTAGTTTTGCCTTTAACGTTCCATTCACTCTCTCAACTGTTCTTTGAGGCTGTTGATGGCATACACATCCTAGTCTTTATTCCTAATTTTTTGTGTAGCCCGACTGTAGCTACTGTGGGTTCTTCTGGCAGACTCAGACTCGAAGGTGCACGTTTCACACACAGTACTTTATATTAGACTTCTATGCTCCCACACACTTACTAAATACACACGGTACTCACTCACCACCGTTGATTTGCCCGGCTATTGTGATGATCGGGTCTGTCTTCCTTCTGATCACAGTTCCAGTCATGAAATCCACCAGCCGGCAGTTTGACGTTGTCCGTGTGTGGGAGAGCCCCGAGGTCCAGCACGCTACTGCATATATAGGGGAGAGCATAATTAGTCACGGTGTTTCAGCTGTGAAAATTTGCTCTGACACTGCTCCCCTGAGCCACTCCCCCACCTCTCCCTCGCTGCAGCTGACTGCTTAACCATGCCCAACTCCACATTTGGTATACAGTGCATCCAGAAAGTATTCACAGTGCTTCACTTTTTCCACATTTTGTCATGTTACAGCCATTATTTTCATCAAAATTCTACAAACAATACCCCATAATGACAATGTGAAATAAGTTTGTTTGAAATCTTTGCAAAATAATTAAAAATAAAAAAACAAAAAAAAATCACATGTACATAAGTATTCACAGCCTTTGCTCAATACACCTTTGGCTCCAATTACAGCTTCAAGTCTTTTTGATGCTACAAGCTTGGCTCGCCTATTTTTGGGCAGTTTCTCCTATTCTTCTTTGCAGGACCTCTCAAGCGCCATCAGGTTGGATGGGGGGCATCAGTGCACAACCATTTTCAGATCTCTCCAGAGATCTTCAATCAGGATCAAGTCTGGGCTCTGGCTGGGCCACTCAAGGACATTCATAGAGTTGTCCCGTAGCCACTCCTTTGTTATCTTGGCTGTGTGCTTAGAGTCATTGTCCTGTTGGAAGATGAATTTATCACAGGTTAACTCCAATCATCTCAAGTATGATCAGTGGAAACAGGATGCACCTGAGCTCAATTTTGAGTGTCATGGCAAAGGCTGTGAATACTTATGTACATGTGATTTTTTCGTTTTTTATTTTGAATAAATTTGCAAAGATTTCAAACAAACTTCTTTCACAATGTCATTATGGGGGATTGTTTGTAGAATTTTGAGAAAAAAAATTAATTTAATACATTTTGGAATAAGGCTGTAACATAAAATGTGGAAAAAGTGAAGCGCTGTGAATACTTTCTGGATGCACTATATGCCTTTTATTGTTTTGTCAATAAACTCTCTCCCGTTATCTGAGCTCAAAGTTGGCAAACTAAATCTGGGGATAATTTCTCTGCGTAAGAATTTAATCACTGTGTCTGCATTTTTATGTTTTGCTGGTGTAGCCTCTACCCAACGGCTAAATCTGTCCTCTATGACCAACATGTAACTTTTTCCTTGATATGGTTTAATCATATCGACGTAGTCCATTGTTTAAAGGGACCCTGCGGTATTGGTATATGTCCAATTGCCATGGGTATGCTTTTTCGAATGTTGCTTTTTATGTTACACATCTACCCAATATTGCATCTACCTGTGCCTGCAATTTAGGTGACCAAAATCCGATGTTATCTTCTTGATTAACTCCCCCCTTGTGCAATGTTGAAAACCATGCGCCTCGGGAATTACTAAAGATAACAGATCAGCAGTAGCTACACACAGCCCACTATGAGCCCTCCAAATTTAGTCAGGGCCTTGAGATGTCCCTCTTTGAAGCCACAGTTCTTTTTCAGCCTGTGGTGATGAATTTTGAATATCAAGGAGATCAGCAGTTAACAACATAATAGCTTTAGGGTCAGTAGTGGCAGCAAAATTTGCTGCCTTGTCAGCTGCATTATTTCCTCTAGTTTGTGCTGAATCATCTTTTTTATGCGCTTGACATTTTATTATTGCAATTTTTTGTGGAAGCATCATGGCTTCTATTAATGCAAAAACTTGATCGTGATGGCGGATCGGCAAGCGAATTTGTCTTTTTGAACCCCCTTGCTTTCCAAGTTTCCCCAAAAAGATTTCAACCACCTTGCACATAAGCTGAGTCAGTATAAATGTTAACTTTATGTGATCTCTGGCTAATTTGCATGCTTCAGTTAAAGCCATTAGTTCAGCTAATTGCACAAAGCATGGTTGTGCACATTGTTCTGCTTATCTGGTTACCATGGTGTTATCAGTGTTAAGTTGTACTACAGCATATCCAGCTTTTAGCCCTTTTAGATCTCGATTGCAGGACCCATCCACAAAGAATGTGAGTTCAGCCAAGGGGAGCGGAGTTGCACTCAGATCAGATCTGAATTTAACAAAAATCTGTACCTCTGTTTCACAATCGTGAGGCTCTCCCTCGTGGGGAAGAGGCATCAAATCGGTGGGGTTTACTGTTGCTCTGATAGTTACATCTGGGTTTTGCAACAATCGAGTACATGTTTGTAACCTTTGATTGGTTACTACAAATTTACCTCTCTCTATCAGGTTTGCAAGTTTGCGATCCATGTGGATTTGGATATCATAATCCATAGTGACAGAGGATGCGTTTTCATACATCAAATGTGCTGCTGCTAGAGCTTGATAGCAAGGTGGTAAGCCTTGTTCTACAGGCGATAGGATAGGGGATTAATACGCAACCGGTTGTTTCAAGTTTGCCTGTGCCCGCACCTTTTAAGAAAGGTGCGGTGATTAAGGTATAGTTCTCTATCCAGTCAGAACTCAAGTTGAGATGGTTAAATACTCTTATTACCATTTTCCAACACTCAAGACAACCACTTTAGTTTGACAATACTGTAGTTTTTGCTGGGAGGACTTATGCCCCCTTTTTGCCAGCTCTTGTAATACAGTAATACAGTCTGTATGACATTGTTCTTGTGTGTCTGAACAAAAAAGGAGGTCATCAACATTTGGATTACAGTGCTGGTGACTTATTACTCATACAAATCTCTACACATTAGGGGCGTGTTTTAACCCTTGGGCCAAGCACCCATATGTGTACTGATTACCTCGATATGTAAATGCAAACAAATGTTGAGATCTTGGACTTAGTGGCACACTGAAAAAAGTGGAGCAAAGATCCATGATGCCTCTGATTGAGTAGGAATAAGTACTCCTGCAGCCAACAAACCCTCTATTTATTTTTTTTGCAATACCTTGTTCAGCCTCTGGTTTTATTGGGTACTGTTGTACTCTAGGCGGTCTACATCCTGGTTTGAGTTTTATTTCTACTGGTTGAGCTGATTTAATTAAACCCACATCTGTATTATTTTGTGACCATAATTGAGTTGGTACCTGTTTTAACATGTCTTTAAATAAATCTTCATTTTTGTTTATTACCATTTGTGCAGAGTCAGGTAGACTAATTACCTGGGGTGTAGCTAATGCAGAAAAGGATATCATGATTTTGATATAATTTTTGTCTTGGCTATGACATACAGTATTTGAGGGCACTGAGTTGGTTCCCATTTCTGCTGTTTTGCTTCTAATACCTAAAAGTTTAGACTCATAGTCACGGTTAACTTGTGGAACATGTGGAAAAGCATTTTTTACTTTAAATTGATCTTTCAAATATTTATTTTCAGATAAAGTTAGTGCAGCTCCTTGTTTTCCTATAATGATGGATGCTGCATCTATCTGAACATGTGATGGTTGTTTTTTAAGCCAATTTTTATTTCATTTTTCATTGCTTTCTGGGTGGAACTTCAGGGTGCAGTGAGAGTCCAATGAAGGTTTTCTGGAATTGGGATTTGTGCCATTATGAAGGGTTCCCAGTGATGACAGGCTTTGTGAACTTCTTAATTGATTTTTCCCAGCCAGAACACAGTAGATTCTTTTTTGTAGTGCTTTTGCGGTATCATTTGAAACACATTGTCTTCTATGCATAATCCATCTGGGGTGCAGAGTATTCTGCATCCAAGTTTGCACATTGCATCGCGTCCCAGTAAATTCAATGGTCTGTGTTCTGAGATTAGAATTGACGGAGACATTGTCTTTTTATTGACTTTGGCAAATGGTAAATGGACTGTACTTATATAGCGCCTTTCTAGTCTTTCTGACTACTCAAAGCGCTTCAACTAGGGTAACAGGTTCTGAGGTGGGGATCAGCTGCATGGTTCCCGAGAATCCGACTGTCTTTACAAATTGTCTTGACTGGGGGAGGTGAGAGGCATATGAGGCCAATGATGGCTCCAGTGTCAGCCATCATTGGTGTTTCTCTGCCTTCAATTTGAACCTGCAGCACAGGCTCTTCATCAGCTCCTTCCAAGACCACTTTCAGCTGATTTTCCCCCTTCAGATCCTCTGGGCACCCCTAGTATCTGGGGTTAGGGCCTATCCATGGATTGGAGGGGCATCCTCCTTGGCTCTGGTTCTGTGGGCCTTGAGGTGCTGTTGACAGAGTTGGACATTCAGTTCTGCAATGTCCCACTTCTCCACTTTCCCAGCATTGTAGCTGTCTGTTTGTGGGTCCTCCTTGTCTCCCATAACCTCTTTGTTTGTTGCTGTAGTCTCCAGATCCTCCATATCTATATGGGCCCAGTCTTCGTGGGGGACCTCCTTGTCGTATTGATGTGGAGGGCCATAGTTGTTTATCACTTGAGCTGGTAGGGGTGTGCAAGCAGGAGAGTGTGTGTGTGTTGCGGCAGGGTCAGTGTGTTTCCCGCTTCTGCCTTAGTGGCTTGAGGTATTTCTTGAGCCACTGCTTGATTTGGTGTTTCCTTAGTTGCAGCTCCTGATGCTCCAACCACTCCTTACATCTGGCGTTTGCTCTCTTTCAGTTGTTGTGGTGTAAGTTCATTTTTGTCATTTTCTTTTGCTCTTTGTTCTTGATTGCAGTGTTTCTCCACTATATGAGACACATGATAACAAAACAATGTGTAATCTATGTCATACAGGCCCACCCCATCTTCTAGTCTGCTCCGGGCTGGTCGGGGCAGACCCTTCACCACACTGCCTCTGAACATGGCTCTCTGCAGAGGATCTTGTTCTTGATTTTGGCCCAGTTCACGTCTCCATTCTATTTGTAGTTTGTGAACATAGGCTCCTGGGTTTTCTGCTTCTTCAATGGACTGTCCCCACAGCATTCAAGATCTGATGTGTGCTGGGTACATGAATCTCAGTCTGTCCCATAATGAATTGTGGTATGGGTTGAACTGGTCGCCATGACGTGCTTGGGTGCCTGCTGCAACAAACATTACGTTTCTTAGGATTTCTTCCATGGTTCCAAGTCCCAAGATTTTTCCAGGCTTTCATGTCCCCACTGCCAGCAGGTATCCTATGGTTCCCCCTTCAAAAGGCACATATCCACTTGTGTGCCCCCTCATGGATGCTGGGTAGACTGCTTATGAGTCCTTCCATATCCATAGCAGTCCAAGGAATATAATGCATTGCACTACCTTTCACCAGCAGCATCAGATTTTGAGAGGTGTGCAGTAGAAGGTTCTTGTTGTTTGGGTCTGGACCTGTTTCCTGTTGTGCTGGAATAAATGTGAAGTTTCCTACAATGCTTCCTTTTTCAATTACTGGATCAGTTTGTTAAGTAACTTTAAGTTGAGTGCTGGTGTGTGGGACAGCTCTGTCAGTTGAATTTTGTTCTTGCATTCTTTCAGAAGGTGGCGTTCTTCCACCAGTAGGTGTCTTGTGTGGTCTGTTAGCTTTATCCACTTGTCTTTGTTCTTCATTTTCTTTTAATGATTTTTCAAGGTCCTCCACTTCGTGCCATGTTTTGTTCATGGCTTCTTTCATTAGTTCTTTTGTTGGGTCAAGTTGTTTGCTATTTATTTTTATTTATTTTTATTTATATTTATTTTTTATATTATTTGTTTAGTGATGTGTTGGGGCCCAATAACAAGGATTTCTGTTTTATTTGAGTTGAGCTGAAGACAATATATCGACGCCCAATCCAATGTCAGACAGGCAGTCCTACAGAGAACTCAAGATACACAGGTCAGTGGGCTTGACAGGGAGGTACAACTGTGTGTCATCTGCATAACAGTGAAAAGAAATCCCATGTCTGTGGATGAAATCACCCATGGGGAGCATGTATAAGGAGAACAGTATTGGACCCAGAATTGAATCTTGAGGCACACCATTCTTGATATGGAAAAGGGATGACATGTAGTTATTAATGCTGACTCAGAATTTCCTATTGGACAGATAAGATGAGAACCAGTCTAGTGCAGTGCTAGATATGCCCACCCAGTGCCTCAGTCTATCTGAAAGAATGCCATGATCAATTGTGTCAAAGGCAGCACTTAAGTCCAGCAGCACAAGAATTGAACACATGCCTGCATCAACCTTATTTCGGTAAAAATATGCACCCTAGTCAACGGCAAGAGACAATTTTTTTTTTATCCCGTTTGAATTGTGCCATTAATTACACACATATGTTTTGTCAATTTCAAAGATAATTTTGCAAGGCAAGAAAGTCGCAGTTTGTTGTAGTACCATTTAGTTTTGTGTGAAATTGCTCAGTGAACACATCTCTTGCTCGCACAATATACGTCACCAACACTACATGGCCCTCCCTTATAACAGTAGCTTACCTGATGGGTTTTATCCAGTGACTCCTGGTCCTTTTATCAGCCAGGAAGTGAATGAAAGAGCAAGACCCATTACTCATGTGACTAAATCCGGTACTTTATACATCCATGTACGAACACACAGGCATAGTAGCTTCAGCAGCTCTGGGTAGCTTGTGGAGAGAGAAAGTCATGACGTCAGTTTCTGGTGTGTAGTCTTTCTAATTACTGATTTTCACAGTCTTATACTTAAACAGTGTTACGACAAACTGACAAAATGATCTTTTAACCATCACCATCTGGTGCGCTGCTGCCACTGCCAAGGACAAGGGCAGACTGCAATCATGCACTCATTCACTCCGCCGAGAAGGTGATTGGCTGCAATCTGCCTTCCCTGCGGTCCATCACGACCAAAACCTCACACCACAAACACAGTTTCTTTCCGTCTGCAACTGGCCATCAACAAGACAAACGGTCATTTATATAATATTGTACATATTTTCTATTCTTTTCTTAAATATTCTTTATGATTCCTGACCTGCAGTACTTGTTTTATGTTCATGTTTGTTGTTTTCAACCAAAATACCAAAGCAAATTTCTTGTATGTGTAAACCTACTTCGCAATAAAGCTGATTGTGATTCTGATGCCGTCAGCTGCTTCTCGGTGTCTACAGTTGTGAACAGCCTTACCGTGGAGCCAGTCGGATGGCGGGCTGTCGCTGTGATCGTAGTGGGTCTGCTGCTGCATTTAGCCAGCTCTTTCACCAGCTAACCCTATTCCTCTGCTGGACCCCGTTTTCAGCACGGACTTGCCCAAACTCGCACTCAATGTTCAGACTGTTTCACTGTACAGAGGAACTCATCAATCAGTTACCCAACCAAACTGCAGTGTTTTGAAGATCAACGATAAAGAGATAAAAGACATCTCAGACCTTTTGGCCCTTTCAATAAGAGGATGAGTTATTCAAAGAACAATCATTAGAAATGTGACATACAACAATAGCCTACAATGCAAAACAACACATTTACAGTAAAACAAGAAACAGGAAAATATTAGTAAAGTATTATAGTGTTCCCCAGTTAAACGCATTCATGCTACTCATAAAGCCCACATGAACCCGCAATAATAATAACAATAATAATATTTGTATAGCACTTGTCAAAACCAGCGTTACAAAGTGCTTTACACATAGAACACAACAATAAAATACACAGTAATATATGAATAAACAGGCAGGCATAGGGAATAATGGCTGATTAAAAAACCTTGCCAAGGATCAAATGTAAAGACAATGGGTAAATTCAAACTTAAAATAGAGCACTGCAAGACTTAAGCGTCAAGAATAAAGTATAAAATAACTCAATAGTTAAGAATGAAAATAAACCTAAAAATTAAAAGAAAACAATTATAAGAAGGCCTTTCACAAAAAAAGTCTTCAAAAGTGATTTAAATCGGGTTCCATCGAAAAATGAGTTACCTGTTCTCCCTTTTCTCGCTTTACTAGAAAGGGGTCGTAATTTCGACACTTCTGATTGTACATGAAGGCACCAGTCCGTTTGTAGCTCATAGCAACAGTGCGCTCAATATAACCACCTCTAGAAGCAGGCATTAAGACAACGTTAATCGTTAAACTGCAGTTAAAAACTGAACTGAATTGATTCAATAACTCGCCAATAAGCCAACGGTTACATTTGGCTAATACTCTCGTTAGCTAACGCAATTTAAATTTAACTTAAATGTTGCTAATCTAACGTTAAACTATACTACCTAGGTAGTGTAAGGCTAATAGCGAAATGCTAATCAGTTAGCTAGCTAACGTCGCGGCGTTCTGGACTTGAAGAAACAAATCATAATATTTGGAAAATAAAATAAAGAGAAGTGTGGCGTTAACTATGAGTAGTTAACAGGTGAGAGCAGTCTGACAACGTTAGTAGGGCAACTTATTACATACTGTATGATTTCATGAGACAATGAAAACAAGATTGATTCAGAAAGGTCTCTTCCATTAAAGTCAATCTTGTAAAATCCAGTGGTGGAGGAAGTATTCAGATCATTTACTTAAGTAACTTAAAAGTATTAATAACACACTGTAAAAATACTCTGTTACAAGTAAAAGTCCTGCATTGAAATTGTTACTTAAATAAAGTACACATACAGAAAAATGTCACTGTCACTGTTATACTATTATATAATATATCATTAGATTATTATTACTTATGCATTTTTAACAATTTTGTATCGGACTGCAACTAATGATTATTTTCATTATGGATTAATCTGCTCATTATTTTCTCAATTCATCCAGTGACTGGTTTGCAAAAATTCTGAAAATAGTTAGAAATGCCTTCACAATTACTCAGAGCCCAAAGTGTCACCTTCACAATGCTTGGTTTGTCCAACCAATAAAAAAAAAAAAAAAAAAGAATTCAAACTATTAAAAAGAAAGCAGCAAATCTTCACATTTAGGAAGCTGGAACCATGACATGTTTTTGCATGAAAAATTAATTCAATTGACTAACTGATCAATCGACTAATCATTTCAGCTGTACTTATGTATATATGTTGGGTAGTGTAATTTATAACAAAACATAATTTATAATCTCTTCCTATATTTTGTATGCAACAATCTTAATTTGTAAAGTAACTAGTAACTAAAACTGTCAGATAATTTTAGTGAAGCAAAAAGTACAGTAATTAATCAAATTTGTACTTAAGTACAAAGATGGTGCAGTGATATGGAAATCATTCAAAAGTTCTAGACAGTTTAAATGACTTTCTGTCAAAATCCCAGACTAACATCTTTATATTATACTAATGTATGATTAAAACAGGTGCCTTCCATGCTGGCGGGATGAATAGCCATTTGACAGAGCTGAACACAACACAAAGCAAACAGGAATATATTGACGCTGATGACAGTTCTTCAAAAGATTGTGGCTCTGAGAAGGACAATATTGTCCACCAAGGCCCTGCAGGGACTCCTGTATGGACAGGGCCCCCTTCAGATGTCAGTCTGCCTGGAGTAGTTCCCCATCCTCACCAGCATATGATCCAGCCAGGAATGGTGGATCCTCTCAGCTTAAGGTATAATGTTAATTGATTCACTAAACAATTTTGAGATTTTCTTTCTTTGATCATTTGTATACTTTGAAAACCTTTTCTTTTTTCTTGTTTCTCTGTCAGCCATTAGCAAAATGACTCACAGGCCATTTATTTTTATCCCATTTGGGCTATACTGTTGTACAAATCTCCTGATCCCATCATATGTTTGAAAAAAAATGCTCAGGGAGTACATGCACTATAGCTGTTGTTTCAACTGCTTTTACACAAATCTAAATGTTTGATGTAAATTTTGAGTTGCAGGTTCCACTGTCCATGTCAGTCCACTCAGTGTCAGCTGACTTATCCAGACTACCTCCTGGAGCCCCAGTCGAGTCAGTATCACCTCCTCACTGAGTAAGTCCTCATTCACTTTATAGTGTATAGGTTATGTTCCACTGTAGCACGTTGGAGTTCTTTAACTGAATAAGTGACACAAAATGTTACCAGTAAACATGTTGTCTCCAACAAATGATCAAATCTTTTTGCCACTCAGCAACTTTTGAACTACAACTATTTTTACTTCTGCGCCGTCTGGTGGCGGTATTAAGAACGACACAGGGACACTGAGATGAATCGGCTGAAAGTATCATAAAATGCACCAATTTTCACTGGGATTATTTCATTTGTCTACAAACCAAAACATATGTCATCCAAATAATTTGAAAGATGCTATTATCACATAAATATCCTACACATAGTCCCTTCAATTTAATTCAATTTTATAAAAACGTCAAGTCAAGTCAAAATCAAGTAAATGAACTGACTCTATTATATTATATTTCTCTATGATATTTATTTTCATTAGAATTCTATCAGTGTTGCAGGGACAGCAACAATGTAAGATTTAATGACTTGGGGGTCTGACCCATGCCTGAGTATGTACAGACCTATGTGGGTGGGAAGTGATGTGTAGTGACTTGAGGCAGTCTTTGTTTCCTCAGCCCTGTGCCTGGTCCACCAGACAGCAGCCATCACAGCTCAGTTTCTGCTGGTTGGTTTACTAATGAACCCATTCTCTGCAGCATGATGCCGGTGAATATTCGGAATCATTTAACCGTTTTCATGGATTAGTACAAAATGTATACATTGCTTATTTGTTTTTGAATGTGTGAGTGTGTCTTGTGTGTTTTTAGAGGGACTTACGTGCCCCTGTCCCCAGTATCTGTGTACCACAGGCTGTGGACCATCAGCAGTTTCAGGAGGGACTGACTGAATTTACATCCCACATCACACAGCCTGTAAGTTCTACCATCAGCACAAGGGAAAACAGATTTTCATTTAAATCCTTCAACATGAAAAAGAGTAGATCTCATGAAGTTTAGTTACATTCTGTTTCCATTTATTTCTATAGGGACATATAATTTATGTCTGTCTCCTAGTATTTGAGCTTGAGGGAATCTGAGGGAAATTGGTTTCCTAATTAGGCTGAATAGACTGAAAGGGAAGACTATAGTTTGTAAACTGAGGAGAAGAGTAACAGATACTTTTTACCAGGCTAAGCAACTGATCACTGACCAGCAAAAACAAATGGCATAAGCTTCATTGTACAACAATAACTGCCCATGGACCTAAATATGTTTTTAATTTGTAATCTGTTAAGGACACTATAAACCTTTACTTACATGGTCAACCTGATGGAAAGCAGCAGTTTCTAACCTCATCTCTGTGAGGATTCAAAAGGCATTGTTATATGCAGACAATATTACATTGCATTTATTTAGCTGACACTTTTATCCAAAGGGACTTACAATAAGTGCATCAACTTCATCTGCTTCAAGTGCTACAGTTAGAAACAATAAGAGATAGAGAAAGAGGTTGTTTTTTTTTATGGGCCGAGGACAGGTGCAGTCTCAACAGATGAGTTTTTTTCAGTCTGCGACGGAATATATGTAGAGTTTCTGCTGTCCTGATGGCAATGGGGAGCTCATTCCACCATAAAGAGTTCGGCCTAGACCTGCTCTATAGGAAAAGTGCAATGAGATTGAACTTCTGTTATGAATTGACGCTATATAAATAATATTGAATTGAATTGAACTGGAGCCAGGACTGCAAACAGTGGTGATTTTGCTGAGCGGTAGCTCGTAGTGGGGGAGTAGCAAGCCGATTGGCAGTAGCCGAGTGTAGTGGACGGGCTGGGGTATTTGGTTTGACCATGTCCTGGATGTAAGATGGGCCTGAGCCATTTGCAGCACGGCAGGCAAGTACCAGTGTCTTGAACAGAGTTCTCAATGGTAATGGAGAGGTCATGGACGGGAGATGCCTTCCCTGGAAGGAGGAGCAGTTCGGTCTTATCGAGTATAGCAATATCTTACTTTACTTTCAAGATCCACAAAATTCCCTGTAGGAAGTAATCATTCTTTTAAACTTCTCACAACTCTCAGACTACACCATAAACTGGACCAAGCCATACTTCCTATCTCAGACGCAACCCAAGACACACACTATTCGTTCACCTTTAGTAATATCAAATGTTTGGGCATTAATATCTCCCCCAGGCTGTCAGAATTATCTTAGTTCAATTTCACCCTTGAATGATTTAAAACGGTGGTCTAACCAAACCCTTCATTTTAACTGACCAGTAGCAACCATCAAGATAAAAAGTTTTACCTCAAGTCAGTTACCTCTTTTCAACAATTCCAATAAAACCTACAGCCAAATGGTTCTAGTCACTGAACTCTATTATATCACACTTCTATTGGAAAAATAAAACATCCATAATCACGCTCCACTTTACAGAAAAATAAACTCGGGTTCCACTATCTGGCAAGTCAAATCTCCACACATCTCCACCACCTATTTCAAAACAGCTCTTTTATCTAATTTAAAGACCTGATCCAGAGGTATGGGGTCAGAATTTCCTCCACTACCTACAATTAAAATCAGTTAAAAATAAAATCAATACATTGAATAATCCAATCCAGCCACCCCCACCAGTAGAACAGATCATGAGACTGTTGTTAATAGGATGATGATGATAGATATTATTATTTTAAGGATGATGATGAGGATTATTATTATCATACAGTTTATTTCAGGCTTTGGACTGAAAGTGGCCCCTAACAGCTAAAGGTTTATTATGATGTTTAGATATTAAACTTATAAAATATATAAAATTATGTTATTATTCTAACTCATTTATATCCTGCAATAACTTACAAAATGCCCTCAAAGTGCTTCTTTTAGCTACCATTGTCAATGTGCCAACCCACCCTGTGCATGGCATAAGGGACTATTCCATCACTAGACGTGCCACACAGCTGTTCATCTAAACACACTTGTTGCTAAGCATGCCGACTCTCCAGTGTGTGGAGAGGTTTACACATGCGCTATTCAACACTCTTCAGACGGTGAAACAGAGTTATCGCTGTCCAAATTCCAAAGGAAAAAACAAGAGGGAAAGTAAAGCATTCATTTCAAAACTCAGAAAAGGTAACCTCCTTTTTTGTTGCTCCCCCTGACACAACTAGGAAGGCCAGGATTTCTATAATTTTCCTGTGGCATCAACACACTTGTTAGCCGATGGGAGCACTGACCCCCTTTTCCCCTGACTCTCATGAAAACAGACACATATAATGATGGTAATATATACGAAAACTGAATTTAAGAAAGAGGAAAAAAAGATGAGGAGGCAACTAGTAACCTATAAGGACAGAAAACTTCTTTCAGGAGAGAGAGAGAGGAAGAGAGAATGAGCCCCAACATGCTGGTCCCAGTGGTGAATGAAGTATTCAGATCCTTTAAGTAGCAATACTGCGATATAGAAATACTCTTTACATTACAAGTCAAAGTTTTACTTGTGTCATATTATTATATACTTGTATTATTATTATTACAAATGCACTAATTGCAATTTTAACTACCTTATGTACTGCTGGATAGTTTAATCTTTAACAATGCATCATATTTTCAGTTCATATATTCATATATATTCAGTATCAGTTGATATATTTTGTATCTAAAATCTTAAAATACAAATGTAGTGGAGTAGACATATAAAGTAGCATAAAATGAAAATATTTGTTTAGTACAAGTACCTCACCTGACTTCACTTGACTTTAATGGTCACGTGTCCAGTTGGTGGAATTTGTTTTCGGGTTACAGCATGGGGAAGTAAACACTCTGTACTCTGTGTGTCAGCAGCACAACATACAGGCAGACATAACAGTAAATGAATTTAGTTACTTTTCACTGGCTGGTTCAGTGAGCAGTTCATGTCAGGGAAGCACAGGAAAAAGATATTTCCATTTAATGCAACTGTATACTTGTACTCCACTTCTACTAGGAGAATTCAGTCCCTTCTATTTAAGGCGAACACTGTATTTGATATACCAGCTTGTTAGTATTTACTTTGCAGATTCAGAATTTACTGCCAACATTGTGTTATAGATTAAACTATGCAGCAGTATATAAAGTACTTAAAATTAGCTCTACCTTGAAAAGACTTTAAGTAAAAATACATTTTGTTAATAATACTTGAATGCAGGACTTGAATGCAGGACTTTTACTTCTACTGCAACAGAGTATTTTCACAGTGTGACAAAAAGATCTGAGTACTTCTTCTACCACTGCCAATACCAACATTTTCAATTAGAGAAAGGGTGCAAATAAGGCAGTAAACAAATGGGGATAGGGAGTTGTGTTTTTTTATTGTGCTAAATTTTTCTCTTCATATTAGAAATATTTATCAATATACAGTATGATGATAAAAGTAGAGCTGCAACTAACAGTTATTTTCATTATCAGTTGATTTGCAGATTATTTCTCTTTGTTAAAGTCTTCCCCTTATCTCTGTAGATGGTGTGTAATGTAAGGGGAGGTGGACAGGTTGTGTTGGTTAACCCCTGTGAGCCAGGACCGGTGTTCCTTACCCTGAAATCTGCACCAACACACAGAGATGACGGCCCAACTCAGGGGAAAGGTGAGGAAGTTTGCATAGGTTACATGTTAGTTACATGTTGTCGAGTTTTTAAGCAAAGTTTTCTACGCTGCACTGTTTTCCTGGCTATTGTTTTACCTTAAGTGATTTTAAGCTGGCTGTCAACTCGACGTGGTTTACCGGACTGCCTCCACTGCTGCTAGCTCAGCTAGGTTTGTTTTTAGCCTGGCGGCTAGGCTATCTGGTCACTTTTATTAAGGATTTTAAGCTAGTGCTACTTTTAAAATTCCTGTGGTAATTTTGCATAGGTCCTTAACACGAAACAGACACAGCCGGCACAGCAATAATAATAATTTAATAAAGATCCGGGCCAGAACCCTACCTCCACTCTCAACCTCAAATCTGACCCAGCACAGACTTTTTAATATGGTTCTTTTCAACGTAAGATCCCTCTGTAACAAAACATTTATTTTAGATGATTTTATCTCTTCTACTGATTTAGATTTCATGTTCTTAACAGAATCCTGGTTACGTCCTGGTGATCACAGTCAGCTGGCTGAATTGTGCCCCCCAAATTATGACTCCTTTAGCCGCCCTAGGGTTTGTGGTTGAGGTTGGTGGCCTTGTTACTGTCTATAGGAAGCACTTAAAGTGTAACCTCATACCTTGCAATGATTTTTCCTCCTTTGAAGTGCTCATGTTTAAACTTGGTGGCCCCCTCCCGGTCATATTTGCTATTATTTATCGCCCCCCTAAACCAGCTGGCTCCTTCTTGTTGGAACTCAGAATCAGAATCAGAAATACTTTATTGATCCCGAGGGAAAACTCTTTTGTTACAGCTGCTCACTATCACTTCAGTGCACACAGGAATAGAAGTACTAAGCAAAAAATATAATACACTATAAAACAGTTCAGATAAATTAAGTACCAAGTGGGTATAAGTATAAAATTAAAATAAGTGTAAAGTACAAAGTGGATTACTGGTTGATGATAATAATACGGTATAAAGTAGTTGTGCATGTACTGTCAAGTTAAGTGTAGCTTATTAAGATTATTATGAGACGGTGGATATTGCACAGCAGTTATAGAAGTATGAATAAATATCAATAAATTAAACTGAAAACAGAGTATATTGCACCGGAGTATTAAACAGAGAATATTGCACAATTTTTTTAGGTATTACAGTGATGTTAATGATCCAATGTCCAGTTTATTGACTTAAGGTCATATATATATATTTATTGATATTGATATTTATTCATACTTCTATTACTGCTGTGCAGTATCATCCGTGTCATTATAATCTTGGTTTTCAATTTTTTATAAACTTGACAGTTCATGCACTATTACTTTATACCGCATTATTATCAACCGGTAAACCCACTTTGTACTTCACACTTATTTTATACTTATACCCACTTGGTACTTAATTTATTTTCTGACCTGTATTATAGTGTATTATATTTTTTGCTTAGTACTTCTATTCCTGTGTGCACTGACGTGATAGTGAGCTGCTGTAACAAAAGTATTTCTGATTATGATTCTGATTCTGATAGACTGACACTTAGAGGGAGGAGTTAAGGAGTTTAATGGCCACAGGCATGAATGACTTCCTGTGGCGCTCTGTGGTGCATTGTGGGGGGATGAGTCTTTCGCTGAAGGTACTCCTTTGTTTGACCAGCACGTCATGGAGTAGGTGGGAGACACTGTCCAAGATGGCATGTAGTTTGGCCAGCATCCTCCTCTCTAACACCACCGCCAGAGAGTCCAGCTCCACCCCCACAATGTCACTGGCCTTACAGATCAGTTTGTTGAGTCTGTTAGCGTCCGCTACCCTCAACAGGCGGCCCCAGCATGCAACAGCATACAGGATAGCACTGGCCACCACAGACTCATAAAACATCCTCTGCATTGTCCGACAGATGTTGAAGGACCTCAGCCTCCTCATAAAATAGAGGTGGCTCTGGCCCTTCCTGTAAAGATCTTGAGTGTTCTTAGCCCAGTCCAGTTTATTGTCCTTGTGTACTCCCACTGGGGCACCATGTCCACACTGACCCCCTGGATGGAAACCAGCAGACCTCTCTCATGTTCTGCTGGAGTTTCCACTCCAGCTTCCTCCTGTACTTCTCCTTGGCCTCCTCCTTCAGGTCAGCCTGGATTGCCCTCACCTCCTCCCTATTACCATCAGTAAAGGCCCTCCTCTTGGCATTCAGGATGTCTTTGATGTCCTTTGTTACCCACGGTTTGTTATTTGGATAACAATGGATCCATCTTAGTTGGGACATTGCAGTCCACACAGAAGTTAATGTAGCCAGTGATGCACTCAGTAAGCCCGTCAATGTCCTCTCCATGAGGCTCACAGAGTGCATCCCAGTTTGTTACCTCAAAACATTCCTGCAGTGTCTCATAAGCCTCCTCCGACCATCTCCTCACTGTCCTTGTGGTCGCAGGCTGCTTTTTAACCAGAGGCACATAGCAGGGTTTGAGGTGAACCAGGTTGTGGTCTGACCTACCCAAGGGGGGAGTGGGGAAGAGCTGTATGCGTCCTTAACGTTAGCATACATCAGGTCCAGTGTCCTCTCCTTTCTAGTAGGACAACTCACATACTGGGTGAAATTAGTCAGTGTTGTTGAAACGCTGACATGGTTGAAGTCACCTGAGATTAATATGAGTGCACTCGGGTGTTGAGTCTGGAGTTGTGCTATGGCGGTGTGAATGGCGTTGCACGCTGATGCCGGGTTAGCAGAGGGGGGGATGTAAACAGCCACAACAATGGCATGTGAGAATTCACGTGGTAGATAATATGGCCAGAGTCCCACAGCTAACAGTTCAATGGCCGGGCTACAGATACTCTGCTTGATAGTAACTCCCTGAGTTTTTATCCAGTCTTGTTTTAAATTATGATAGAATTGTTCTTTGTGGTGATTTTAATATTAATATTGATTAATGACTCTTCTAATACCCTTGCTGCTGATTTTTTAAATATCACTAACTCTTTTAACTTCCAACAACATGTGTCTGGCCAAACTCATTCCTGTGGCCCCACCTTAGACCTAGTCTTTAGTCTAGGCCTGAAAACTCCATCTGTGGAAATCAGGGAAGATTTGAATTAGAGGCTGCTAGTACTGTCTTATCCCACTCTAAGTACACACGCGTCCTTAATGAGCATAGTGCCTCAAAATTCTGTACACTGTTCAATTCTCCTGGCAGTGTGTTTCCTGATTCCTCCAACACCAACGATTTGGTTGATTCCTTTAACTACCTGTGTTCTTCAACCTTAGATCTCATAGCTCCTCTGAAAAATAGACCAAACCCAAAGACTAGAAAACAGCCATGGTTAAATATCAGTATTTGAAGATGTTAAAGGAGATGTAGAAGAGCAGAACGCAGATGGAAGAAATCAGGTCTCCAGGTCCACTTTGTGGCTATGAAAGAGCTATTACTCCTTCATAATAGGATGGTGAAGGATGTAAGAACATGTCACTTCTCTGCACTTTTTTCTGCCCATCAGCACAACCCCAGATTCCTGTTTAAGAATGTGGATCAGTTAGTTAACCCAGCCTCTCCTTCTGCCTCTGCTGATTGTGATGCTGATTGTGAAAAGTTTCTTTTGCACTTTGCTGGAAAGGTGGAGTTAATAAGATCTGGCATCACCCCCAATCCTGCCTTTTTAGATGTGGTTCACCCGCTCAGGGATTCTTTGAGCAATTTCACATCCCACCTGTTTTAGTCTCTTTACATTGGCTCCCTATTTGTTTTAGGATTGATTTTAAGATTTTATTGATTACTTTCAAGGCTTTCATAGCCTGGCTCTAGATTATATTTTAGACCTTGTAATCTCTTATGAACCTTCACGTAGTTTGCGATCTTCGGGCAGGGGTCTTCTGTCTAACTAAGCGGGACAGAGCTTTTGCCATCAGGGCCCCGAGGCTCTGGAACAACTTGCCCAAAGAAATTAGGTTGTCTGAGTCAGTGTCTTCTTTTAAGTCTCTTCTCAAAACACATTTTTATCGGAAAGCATATCCTGATTTTACCTGAACTTGCTGTTTATTTTATTGCTTTTGTGTATTTTACTGTTTATTTTATTTCTTTATATTTCATCATTCACCGTGATATTTTATTTATTTTGTTGTGAAGCACTTTGTACTTTGTTTTGATAAGTGCTCTATAAATAAAGTTTTATTATTATTATTATTATAACATAAAGGTACAGTTTATGAATATGACCAATAAACTGTTGAAATCCTTTCCCCACCAACATTTCAAAGCTAATGTGTCATTACATTTACTCAACAGCATGAAGGACTAAGGGTAATAGGGCTCTGTATTGTTTTGATACCACACAATTGATTCATTACTGCTTGGGTAAACAACATGTCACTGATCTCACTGCTCTGCTACAGCAGCCTGTATCCTGTGCCCCTCAGCCCTCTGCTAAGGAGAGAGATAAATTGTATAAAACTCCTTTGATAAAGGGGGGGAGGGCAAGTGGACAATCTCCCCTCGCTTTACCCCTCTAATACGGCAGAGAGAGGTCTTACTCAATGGTATTACACGGACATGGTGGATATTTTACAAGCACAGACCAGGTAAAGCAACAGTAAACACACCTGGTTGGTGCAGATGTCATTCGGTACTATGTTGGTTTTGATCATTTCGACAGGCTACATCATTAAAGGGGACCTATAATGCTCATTTCCAGCTCTATATTTTTATTCTGGTATTCCACTAGAGTAGCTTTGCATGATTCACCGTTAAAAAAATCCTTATTTATCTTATACTGGTCCTTTATGCAGCCCCTCAGTTCATCCTCTGTCTGAAACAAGCCATTTTAGCTCCTGTCTCTTTAAGGCCCCCCTCCCTAAAAGCCCTCTTTCGCTTGTGAGCGACTTAAGCCTAAGTTCTCTTTATACACCCATACATTTATTTATATAGGACCAATTCATAACAGAAGTTATCTCATTGCACTTTTCCTATAGAGCAGGTCTAGACTGTACTCTTTATAATATTATTTACAGAGACCCAACAAATCCCACCATGAGCAAGCACTTGGCGACAGTGGCAAGGAAAAACTTCCTTTAAGAGGTAGAAACCTCGGGCAGAACCAGACTGAGGGTGGGCAGACCCGCTGGCGGTTGGGTTGAAAGAGAGAGTGGTGAGAGGGAGGGGAGAGGCGGAGAGAGAGAAAGGCGGGTGGGGGATGGGGAAGCACAATGCGAATTCCACCTAGAATTTTAAAATAGTAATAATGTAATGGTAGTGGTAATATTAATATTAATAAAGTAATAATAATAGGAATGATAGTGATAGGAATAATAATGATAATAATAGTAATAATAATAACAATTGTAGTAGCAGTTGTCGAGCAGGAACACGGGGGCAGCAGGTTACCCACAATCCCAGATCCAGACTCTGCAGCTCTGGAGGCAAAATACCTGCTGAAAGCGACAGAAGGAGAGAGACGAGAAAGCACAAAACTACAGGAGAGAGAAGATGAGTTGAGTTAGTAACATGCATTAATGGGATGAAAATGCATACAGATGGAGAGGGAGAGGAGGAGAAAGGAGCTCAGTGCATCATGGGAAGTCTCCCGGCAGTCTAGGCCTATAGCAGCATAATTAAGGGATGGTTCAGGACTCACCCAAGCCAGCCTTAACTATAACCTTTATCAAAGAGGAAAGTCTTAGCCTTTGACAGCTAGAGTAACTTAGGTTGAATTTGATGTATTTACTGTTTATCAGACCACAAATGAGGCAAGAATTAGGTTGGGAAAATGATAGACGCCGCCGGAGTGGAGTATTTCTGGGGGCCGGGCCTCACTGCTTACTGTACAAAAACACACAACTTTTATAACTTTACTCCCAGTCCGGGCAGAGTCAGCTAGCTAATGGGCTGCACGGCTAACAGAGCTAACGGTAACTACGGTTAGCAGTAGTTAGTGGTTACTTTAGCAACAAGTCAAGCCATCTGTCCATCAAGAAACTAACTAACCAACCGAAAAAGCACTTTCTGCGGACATACTGAACAACCTCCAAAAACTTGAAGAGTAGTCCTGAGCAGAGGAGTCTCACATAGCCAGACCAGTCTCCACGCTTTGTTTTAGTGCTATGAGCAGAACGGTCGAATAACTTTGACAGACTGCGCGGCTGGATGGGTGCATCCCTGTACTTGGGCACGCTGTGCCTGGAGCAGATTATGAGCGAGCATGACCAAGTTGATGTCAGCTAGGCTCGAAAGTATAAAAAAAAAGTTGGAAACCTAGTATCCAGAGTAGAAGCCTGAGCTTTTTTGCTCACAGGGATTACTTTCACATACGTTTACCTCATTATTTGAAATTTTGGCCACGTTCAATATGAACATCCAACATTATATATGTAACATTATAGATATATGACCCAGAGTAAGGAAAAGCATAATAGGTCCCCTTTAACAACAAGCCTCCTCCACACGCGGTTCACCTGCTGTTGTGAAAACAGAATGAAAAAATCCAAAATGTGAGTTGTGGGGTTTTTTTGGGGCAACTTTATAAAACAGACTGCTGACAAAAAAAGTCACAAGAGCAAACACATATAGCGAGAGACACAGAAAGAAGCAGGGCGGGGCATGCCGGTATGTGTGTACTGAGGTGTGCAGTAAGAGTGTGTGTGTGCGTGAATATCCGAATCCCAAAATTGAAAACCAAATACCTACCCAACGAACGAATATCCCAGTAGTTGAATTTTCAGGTCCAGCCCTAATAGCCATTAATGGTTACAGTGGGGACAGAAAGGTGGTGGAGTTGTGTACACTAAAAGTTTTCTCAGTCTCTCTGAACTTGCATCTTCCTCTATTCCCAACTGTCATCATAATAGCAAGTTATTGCCCCTGTCCTGCAAACAATGAGGTACTTTTAGGAATTACAAATGTTCTGTCAATATACACCCCTCAGAACTTCTTATCATGGGTAATCTAAATATTGACTAGCTCTCTGACAAGTCATGTAAACTGAAACAGCTCTGCACTGATCTGAATCTCTCAACTGATCACCAAACCAACTAGGCTTAATATAAAGAACCTTTAAAATTCCACACTGATAGACCTCATAAGTATACAGCTGCTGGAGTCTTGGCTCAGGACATCAGTGATCACTGTGCGGTAGCCTGTATTAGGAATGCCAGAATTGACAGTTCATGCACTATTACTTACTACTTGTATTATCACATTGTATTATTATACCGTACATACTTATCATCAACCGGTAAATGCACTTTGTACTTTACTCTGTACTTATTTTAATTTTATACTTATATCCACTTTGTACTTAATTTATCTTGCCTGTATTATAGTGTATTATATTCTGATTTGCTTAGTTCTTCTATTCCTGTGTGCACTGACGTGATAGTGAGCAGCTGTAACAAAAGAGTTTCCCCTCGGGGATCAATACAGTATTTCTGATTCTGAAACTGTCAAAGCCGTACAATCACCAAAATGAAGTTAAATGGTACTGTACTTGTATAGCGCCTTTCTAGTCTTTTTCTGACTACTCAAAGCGCTTCAACTACATGTCACATTCACCCCGTTTACACACTGATGGCAGGTGCCATCAGTTCAAAGAAAGTAAATCATTCACACACCGAAGGCTGCAATTTGGCTGCTCTGGAGCAATTTGGGGTTCAGTGTCTTGCCCAAGGACACTTCGACATGTGGGCTGGGAGAAGCCGGGATCGAACTGCCGACCTTCTGATTGGTGGACCCGCTCTACCACTAAGCCACAGTCACCCCACTAAGTTATGACATTTAGCAGAGGAAAGATTTATGTCTTATGTATACAACTCACCCATACTTAGCACCTGCTCTGTCCCAGACCCCGGAATCAGTTTTCTCAAAAGGTTACCCAGATTGCTGATAGACATGCTAAATACATGGTAAATACACAACAGATATAACTCAAATACCACTGAGATCGGACACCCTGCTCAATTGTATTTCCATAAGTAAGACAACTGACCCACCTTTATTAGAGTGTTATCAAGACAGACCTTAGACACTTAGTTTGCTAGTATAGCCTGGGCTGCTTCTCTGGTAAACCAAACATTATAAAGGATCTATAAATGTTTTAGATAAATTGGTATTCAACATGAAAAGGACCCTTGAATATGTGATCCACAACTGAGATGCCCCAGTCCATAAAAAAAGACATGAAATAAAAGACAGATAATGGAAGTTCATTAACATGTTATGACAACTCACGACACAGCTGTAGCCCATAAATGGCTCACCCAAATTTTACCACAGTGAAAGTTTTTACATTTGTTGTGAGGTGAGGTTTCTGTAGTAATCTTCTTTTCCTTTCTGTTTACCAGATGTGAGTGTGTTGGGGACTCCCAGCCAGGTAAGAAAACAAAGATTATTCCATTTCGACCCAGAAATCAGCTGTCTCTGTGGGACATTTGCAGACTTAAGTTAATTGACCCCAGCTCCATCTTTACCATGACTGATCGATCAATTCATTAATTGATTGATTAATAGATTGTGATTAATTTATTCAATCATTCATTCATATATAGCCTCCCCAGTACCACCAGACAGCTTGTCCCCTGTATGAGTCCAGGGATCAGACAGCCAACATGCAGCCTCAAGCCCCTTCAGCACGGTAAGAACTCTGGAACGGAGGCCAAAATGTGATTTTTGCCTCCACCACAAAGATATAGTAAGTCAACTAAAAAACTACAAAGTGTCTTAACATTGCCAAGCCTGTGGTTAGCCTTGATACATTTACAGTTAAAATAGATTCCAATAATGATGAGTTTTAATGGTGGAAAAAAGTATCAATACGTCCTTATAAACTTCTCAAACCGCTGCTGCAGGATAATTTCCTTCTCTGTTCATATGGTTGGTAAATTCTAAATCATATTTTGGCCAAAATAAGGTTAAATACACAACGTATGTCTCTGAGACACAGTGAAAAAAAACAAAATAATTCTACGTGGTCCTTGCATTACTTATTATTACTGTTATTATTTGTTACTCTACTGTCTCAGCTGATGATAATCAATCCACATTTATTTACTTCCTTAAAATGCTTAGAAAACTAACCCAGTAGTCATCAGTAGTGTAATGGAAGTGGGAATGGTGCTCCATTCACTAATAACCTTTGTGTGTTCATTGTCCTACATATTATAAAACAATGCACCTGCAGGCCTCACTACTGTTTTTCAAGGGAGTATATGTTCTGTAGAGTATCAACATATCAGTAGCTGATTACTGGTATTATGCATTGAGCTTTATTTAATGTGGTTGGACCCCCTGCAGTTTGCCTACAGAGCCAATAGGTCTGTAGACGATGCAGTAAATATGGCCCTCCACTTCATCCTTCAGCACCTGGACTCATCAGGAACCTTTGCCAGGATCCTGTTTGTGGACTTCAGCTCTGTCTTCAATACTGTCATCCCAGCTCTACTGCAGGACAAGCTGTCCCAGCTGAGTGTGCCTGACTCCACCTGTAGGTGGATCACAGACTTCCTGTCCGACAGGAGGCAGCACGTGATCAGCAAAGATAGCTGATCATGTGATTTGGTGATGGGCGTGTGATGGGTGCGTGATCCAACATGGCAGCACGCCGCTGCTAGAAGAAAGACAAACTTTTCTCGTTTTTTTTTTTTTTTCTCAACTCTTCAACCTCTTCAATTCCTCTTTTTCCCCTGCCAAGACATCACCCGATTAAAACCTGGATTACGACTCAGAACTGGACCACCTGGAGGATTACATTGACAAATTTTACAATAGACTATGTACAATGGGCCGATCACGCAAAGCCAAAAAAACGCGCACTTCGGACTCTCCCATATCAACTGATTCTTCATCGTCACCAATATCCACTCCTATCAAAACTAACTGCTGTTCCGACGTACTTTTATCAATCAACGAGCGCTTATCTAACTTGGATTCTAGACTATCACTCATCGAAGTACTCCACAAAGAATTCCAAAACCTTCGCCATAGCCTGGAATATATTCAACAACAAGTCGATTCACTCACAGAAGAAAACAAATCATTAAAAAGCTCCGTGGACACACTCACCGCTAAACTTTCCACTGTAGCCACTCAACTCACCTCCGTCACCGCCGAAAACAAAGCTATGCAAGAAACCATCCTGGATCTACAGTCACGCAGTATGAGAGACAACTTAATCTTCTCCGGCATTCCCGAATCATCCACCGAAGACCCCGAAAAATCTGTTAAGGACTTCATGGTTAACCAGCTCAAACTTACACCAGAGACTGTCGAACAAATCACCTTCCATCACGTACACCGTTTAGGACAGAAACCCCTCAACTCCAACCGACCCCGGCCCATCATCGTCAAATTTGAACATTTCAAACAAAAAGTACTGGTTCAGCGACAAGGCCGGCAGCTAAAAGGGACTCATTACGGACTTAACGACCAATTTCCACAAGAGATCATCCACAGACGTAAGCTACTCTTTCCCATCCGCAAATCAATGATCAATCAAGGTAAAAAAGCAACAATTACAGTAGACAAACTATATATTGATGGACAATTATTCAGAGAAAAAGACACTACCCCCTGGCTTTATTAATTTCAGAAACTGTGAAGTGATGAAGTTATGTATGGACAATAGACCCCCTGCCCCTCTCTCACTCTAACCCTATCATCCCCCCTTTCATTCCCTCCTCTTTTTTTTCTCTCTACCACTCTTGTCAATTTATACTCTAACATTAAACCACTTGCACCACACACATAAATTGTACACTAAATGCACCAAATTAGCCTTTTTGCTCGCTGTTTACATGTTTTGTTGTTGAATCTATGTTTGTCCTTTTTTTTTTTTTTTTCTTCTTCTTCCATTTGGCACACACACACACACACACACACACACACACACACACACACACACACACACACACACACAAGACTTATACTCACACAGCATAATTATGAAGTTCACACTATAGGTTCATGCAATTAAAATTTTTCGTGGAGTTGGCTTAAAAAAAAAAAAAAAAAGTCCTAAATTACCTAAAAAATACACAAGCTGATATATGTCTAATACAGGAAACGCACTTCTCACAATCTACACAAAACAGCTTAAAAACTACACATTTTAACCACTGTTTTTCCTCATACTATAATTCAAAACAAAGAGGTGTATGCATCTTAATAAACAAAAAAATACATTTTAACCATCATACAACCATCTCAGATCCTGAAGGCCGTTTTATCATTATTAACATTTCAATCAACAATAATCCAATAACAATTGGCAACATTTATGGACCAAACTCTGATGACCCCTCCTTCTTTTCAAATTTCTTTTCCTCTCTGTCAAACCTTGCTAGTAGTCCAATAATTATAGGAGGAGACTACAACACTGTAATCAATCCACCATTGGACAGGTCGAAACATACAGGCAAATTCTGGCAGTTCTCCAAAACAATAAAACAGTTCATGAGTGATTTTGGTCTCGGCGATGGTTGGAGGCTACAACACCCACTCGCCAGAGAGTATACGTTCTATTCTAATGTCCATCAAACCTACTCACGCATTGATTTCGTTCTAACCAGTAATTCAATCATACCAAATATCATAGAAACCAAAATTCATCCCATCAATATTAGTGACCATTCTCCGGTAACTCTCACATGGAACACACCCGCCATACAGAAGCACCCCGCTAGATGGCGTTTTAACACATCCAGAATTTGACAGCTATTTCAAGAGAGAGTGGACATCCTTCCTTGAAATAAATTATTCTCCAAAGTCACCAGCATCATTGCTCTGGGAAACATGGAAAGTAGTATTACGGGGAAAAATTATATCATATTCAGTCCAACTAGAAGAAAAAATAAAAGAATTGGAAATTGTACACGCAAATAACCCATCAGAAACCATCCATAAAGAATTAAGAAAAAATATATGCTTGCTTAATGAAATAATAAATAAAAGAAACCAGTTTCTTATTCACAGACTTCGCCATGAAACTTTTCACCATAGCAATAAATCCGGAAAATATTTAGCAAGTCAAATCAAAAGAAATAAAGAAAAAACAGCTATAACGTCTATTAAAAACTCAGCAGGGAAGCTAACCAATTTACCAATTGCGATAAACAAAATATTTGAAGAATACTACAAAAAATTATACTCATCTGATCTGGACCCAAACCAAGAAGACATAAACCAATTCCTCGATAACATCCTACTACCAAAACTCAACACGGAACAAACTAACTCTCTCGAATTACCAGTCACTGAAAAAGAACTCCACTCCGCGCTGAAACACATGCAAAATAATAAGGCACCAGGACCGGATGGCTTCCCTGCTGAGTTCTACAAACATTTTTGGTCAACCTTATTCCCACTATTCAGTAGAACAATAACAGAAATAAAACAAAATGCTAAATTCCCATCCCACATGAACACAGCGCTTATATCATCCATCCATCCATCCATCCATCTTCTTCCGCTTATCCGGGGCCGGGTCGCGGGGGCAGCAGTCTAAGCAGGGACTCCCAGACTTCCTTCGCCCCAGACACTTCCTCCAGCTCCTCCGGGGGGATCCCGAGGCGTTCCTAGGCCAGCCGAGAGACATAGTCCCTCCAGCGTGTCCTGGGTCTTCCCCGGGGCCGCCTCCCGGTGGGACATGCCCAGAACACCTCCCGAGGGAGGCGTCCAGGAGGCATCCGGATCAGATGCCCTAGCCACCTCAGCTGGCTCCTCACATCTAACTACCGTCCTATTTCACTTGACGACGTAAAAATCATCAGCAAAGCATTATGAATGATATATGGTATAATTAAAAAATTATACCATATATCATCCATCCTGATCAGACCGGCTTTATAAAAGGTAGACATGCATCCAATAATACTCGCAGATTATACAATTTAATGCATTACTCATCAGTACAACAGAAAGATACTCTCATTGCCACATTAGATGCAGAAAAAGCTTTCGATAGGGTCAACTGGAAATTTTTATTCACCACATTACAAAAATTTGGCTTTGGAGAGTCATTTATTAACTGGATCAAGATTTTATACACATCACCATCTGCCACAGTCACAACCAATGGACTAACATCACAAAGCTTCACACTGCACAGGGGGACGAGGCAGGGATGTCCACTCTCTCCATCTCTATTTACCATTTTTATTGAACCCCTAGCAGCAGCTATCCGCCAAAACCCATCGATCAAAGGTATTGAAACACCACAACAAACACATAAAATCTCACTTTATGCAGATGATATTCTACTATTTATACAAAAACCATTAGTATCCACTCAAGAAATAATTAAAACAATCCAGTCCTTTTCAAAGATCTCGGATTATGCAATAAATTGGAACAAATCATCCATCCTCCCTTTACATAAAACCAAATGGGATGTGGCACCCCACCAATCACCTATACCTACATGTCATGATCACATCACTTACTTAGGCATCAAGATTTCCTCCAGACTGTCAGAGGTGGTAACACTCAACTTCACACCACTGCTAAAACAAAATAGAAGACGACTTGCTTCGATGGCTCAACCTTCCAATCTCCATAATTGGCAGGATAGCGGCAATAAAAATGACAATTTTACCAAAAATCAATTATTTATTCTCAATGATTCCAATCCACCCCACACTCACCTGGTTTAAATCGCTAGACTCCATTATCACTCACTTCTACTGGAAAAATAAAACGCCAAGGATAAAACTTGCTACACTACAAAAAAAACAAGGCTCAAGGAGGACTAGAAGCACCAAATTTTCATTACTACTCAATGGCTAACCAACTGCAATACATATACAAATGGATCCACCCCACCAAATCCGATATTATATGGCTAGATATAGAACAGTCACTATGCAAAGAATTAAATATAGCTGACACACCATTCCTTTCTAAATCAATCAAACACCACACATGTTTCAACGCTGTAACAATAACTTCCACTCTGACAGCCTGGTGGAAATTTCACCAAATCACAAATTCTATACTAGCTCCATCTAACCTCACCCCACTGTGGAACAATCCTGACTTCATAAGCAATAAAAAAATACTGAACTTCCGCACATGGGCTGAAAAAGGTATCACTTATATTAAACATATTTTCAAATCCAACACATTAACAACATTTCCGCAGTTGGCCCAGGAGTTCGGCATCAGGAGCAATGAATTTTTAAAATACCTACAAATTAAATCTTCTGTTCTGGCTAAAATAAAAATCAGAGCCACAAACTTAGAACTTCTACCTGCAATATCAGACTTGGTTAACATTCCATCCCGAAAGAAACTTCTCTCTAAAATATACAAAATCATTTCAAATCAACTTCAGACCATATACTTGCCAATAAAACAATAAAATGGGAAAATGATCTTTCAATAGCTCCTGATGCCAACTTCTGGACCCAAATTTGCAAAAACATCTATCTTATGTCCAAAAATGCTAATCTTCAATTAATACAATACAAAACACTTCACAGAACACATTACACAGGCAATAGATTAGCTAAAATGGGTTTTACATCAGAAATTTGCACACATTGCAGTCAGAAATCCACAGATACATACATCCATGCAACCTGGCACTGCACTCCCATCAAACAGTTTTGGGAAGAGGTCACACAGACACTGTCCACTTTAGTGGGCTGCCACATCCCACTATCGCCCTCTCTCTGCTTGCTAGGGGACCTCACAATAATTACTGATAAATCTATAAACTTTAAAATTCTCCTAATAGCTCTAACCATCGCCAAGAAAACTATCCTCATGAATTGGAAAACTCGCAACAACATACACATTAACCACTGGAAAAATCTCCTTACTGAGTTCATTACATTTGAATATACATCTCCCTCCTATAATTATTCATCTGAAACCGACCTCTGTCATCCAACACTTGGACCTCTTACAACTCTGAATCCCTTCTCTACCCTCAACTCCAACTCCTCCCACCTTATAATCAAACCACAGACATTACTACATTGCTGTTATTGTTGTCATCATTGTCATTATTTTCATACTTTCATTAATGTTAATGTTATGATTGCTATTATTGTTCGTTGTTATCATTGTCATTATTGTTTTATTTATTGTTGCTCTTATCACTCTTATCATTGCCATTGTCATCATCAACAGCATCATCATCATCATTATTATTATTATTATTATTATTGCTATTTTGGAATAACTAACCTGGTTGTCAATACCACTATATTTAAACCATTGGATTATTAGGTTTAGGTTAGGTTAGATTAGGTTTTCACATACAAAGAATTTGCGTTGATGTTTTGGTGCATAACAATATCAAACATAGTAAGTAGAAGATATAAAAAAGATAAAAAAAGCAAGTACTGCAATTCAGGAAGTATAAAATATATATATATATATATATATATATATATATATATATATATATATATATATATATATATATATATATACATACATATATATATATATATATATAATAATATATATATATATATATATATAAAATATTTTTATACTTCCTGAATTGCAGTACTTGCTTTTATCTTTTTATATCTTCTACTTACTATGTTTGATATTGTTATGCACCAAAACATCAACGCAAATTCCTTGTATGTGAAAACCTAATCTAACCTAACCTAAACCTAATAATCCAATGTTTTAAATATAGTGGTATAGTGGTATATACAGTTCAGTTCACACTTTTTTGTTATGTATATAATTCCACATGTGTTAATTCATAGTTTTGATGCCTTCAGTGTGAATCTACAATTTTCATAGTCATGAAAATAAAGAAAACTCTTTAAATGAGAAGGTGTGTCCAAACTTTTGGTCTGTACTGTATATATACTATATATATATATACACTATATATATATATATAGTGGTATATATATATAAAATATTTTTATACTTCCTGAATTGCAGTACTTGCTTTTATCTTTTTTATATCTTCTACTTACTATGTTTGATATTGTTATGCACCAAAACATCAACGCAAATTCCTTGTATGTGAAAACCTACTTGGCAATAAATCTGATTCTTTTTACCCCTGTAGAACTGTTGGACCTTTGTGTGACTCCAAGTCCAGGAAACCCTGCCACTGCACCAGATCCCAGTGCCTCAAACTGTGAGTAGACCATTTTATTATTACTTTCATTGTCAGTTTTCTTTATAGCAGGATATAGTGTCAACCTCCTTCTGAGACATCATGGTCATCTTCATCACATTTTAGTTTAAAAGTCCTATATAGTTTAAGTTTAAAAGTTTTACCAAATATGTCCCACACTGATCTTGTTGTTGAGCTGAAAACATCAGGGTATTTAATATTTCCTCATATATGGCCTTCCTCCTGCGGCATGAATACACAGTTGCACTTCCAAAAGTGTTTTCTCTTCAACCAATATTCCACATTGAGCAGCAGAAAACTCTTTTGCGCTTCATTGCTCTCCAGACATGCATAATACACATCAAAACAGCCTGATATCCGATCTTATTTAGCTGCACTTTATGCAAATCAGATGACCTGCGGCTGGGCTCATTTATCTCTTTAGTCTTACTAAATATCATGCTGAATTGAGAAATTGCAGTAAGACAAAATTGTATGTCCTTGACGGTAATTCACTGTTACTACTAATAAACCCGCAAGAAAAGCAGAAGATGTGCATGTCTCGTGCACGCACACACACACACTTTTGTTATTTGATGTCATTTAATGTGTTTTTATGTCTCTTTCAGCTACTGTGAGTGTTTTGCCAATGGAGTGATGTGCAGTAACTGTGACTGCTCTAACTGCCACAATAATGCAGAGCATGAAATGAAGCGTCACAAGGCAATTAAGGTTTGCAATGCTTAGTAAAGATGTAGTAAACATGTTCGTGTCATAAACTTAACATACACAAACAAATGTATGTGTATGGCAGTTTAATAAAGTGCTTTACAGTAAGCCTTTAAAATGTCAGGAAATATATAAATAGAATAAATAAAGCTACTAATGAATAGAAAGAGAGACATGAATAACAAAATGGCAAGCAAAAAACATTGATATAGAAGATGACCAATTCAATGACCATTCAAGTAAATGTACACAGTATGTCAGGGCAGGGGGCAGGGAACAGGGATAGGACAAATGCAAATGCAATCAGGATGATTTCAATTATTTCATAGTTAAAACAAAAAGAAAAGAAAAAAAAGGTTTACATGGGGATACAGGCAGGCAGTGGACAAAACCAGGGGAGCAGTCCTAACAGGCAAACCGAGAATCCAGGGAACAGGCAAATAATCAAAATGCAAAACTGTCAAGCAGATAGTCCAATATACACAGAAAATCCAATAAGCAAGGTTGTAAGTCCAAAACACAAGTCACACAGGAAAGGGGCTGGAACACTCAACACATGGATGAAGACAAAGACCAATGAAACACACTGACTAAATACTCACTGAGGGAACTAGACACAGGTGAAACTAATCAGGGCAGGGCAAACAATCAAAGCTGGAGGGAAGATCAAACAGACAGGAAATAAAACTGCAAGACACATGAGGGAAGGAGAACATTTCAAAATAAAACAGGAAATAACATACATAAACCCTCAAAACCACAACACAGTGAATGATATGAATGAAGGCACAAATCATTAGAAACTGGAAAAAGGGTGTATGAAAATACTGCAATGTAAATTTTAAAAGCTAAGGAAAAAATTAGGAATATTATTAGTTATTGTTCATAATATATTTGTCAATCAACAATAAGTATCAGATATAAAGATAAGAAGTGAAAAAGACAAAAGAAAAAATACATTAAATTGCTTGTGGTGTGCATGCAGGGTGCTGATAGTGACCGATATTGGTGATATACTGTATATAATCATCATCCAGCTGTGGGATGGTACAGCAAGGTTGACTGCTGTGTGAGCTGACTGCCAATCAGTCTGTAACAGCTGAAACACTATCGACTGTTGCCGGCTGCTGGTGTTTGAGCTGCAGTAGACAGTAAGACATGGTGAGTAGGATGGTATTGATCGGTCTAATTGGTGCTTCAGCCAAGGTGATGGGTGTCACACTATTAGCGAATCTGATTCATCAGCACTGTTACTGCTGCTACTGGAAAACACTCATGGGGAGACATGTTCTCACTCTCTGCTGTGTGTCTCAAACACACACTTTTGTTTTTGTCTTTTGTGAGGACAGTGTATTGACTTACAATAACTTAATACAGGCTTAACCGTAACCACCACATGACAAACACAACTGTCACCCAAACCTTAATCTATTCTAACCTTAACAGAAAACCAAGTCTTAACCCAAATACAAATGGTTAACCTTAACATATAGAAGATAATACTTAATTCATACTATGCACAAAGTTTCAAGTCTCAGACAAAAAACCCAAAAGGTGTCTATAAATCCATCCATCTATTTTCCAGTAGGCTGAGCAATGTAGCCCAGATGTCCTCCCCAGCCACATTCTCCAGCTCTTCCTCAGAATACCCAAGTTATTCTCAGGCCAGATAGGAAACAGTATGCAATCCCTCCCAGATGGATGTGACTGGAACACCTCCACAGGGTGGCATCTAGAAGGCATCCTGATCAGATGCTGAACCACCTCGACCGGCTCCTTTCAATATGAAGGAGCACCTCTTCACAGATATCTCAGGTCCTCAACCTAAGGGTGAGCCCAGTCACCCTGCAAAGGAAGTTTATTTTATTTTTTTTGACCACTAATATTCTTTCGGTCACTACATGAACATGACCTCATGACCAGAGAACATGAGCTCCACCCTATTGGTTCATTTTTACTAGACTAAAATATATATATATAAAAAGTGCAGATCAAATATGTGGTTTAGAGATGTCAACACATAAAAAACACAACATAAAAAACTATTTTCAAATACAACAACACAACAAGCTATGGAATTAAAAAGTTACCATAAAGCTGAACACCTGAACAAAGCAGTCTCGCAGTCGCAGTCTCTCTTTGGGGGGAACAACAGGTAAATAGGGCAGCTTTGGAGTGGTATTTATTCATTTTGACAGAGCAAGGATAGTAGGTTCAGTTTAAGGATGCTGTGTGCTGTTGGTAGCTAGCAAACTAGGGACCAGTACATTTTGGGTTGTGTTTAGAGTTAGGACAATAAAGGCTAATAAAATCCACAATGTTGTCTAAGATTTCTAACCTAAATGTCTGCTGGATGTGGCTGAGTTGTGTCACAGCTGTGACTGTAACGTCTTTCAATGCACACTGAAAGCATTTCAGAAGAAGAAAGAAAGGAAACGTAGTGCTGGAAGCTAATGTGTTCCTCCATCATTTTTATGTTATACAGTAGAAATTGCCTTCCCAGTAAATTCTTGGCTGTTAGTGTCATGTGCTTTGACATTTAAATGCCATGTTGTTCTGTTTTGCTTACTTGGCATTTGTCAAGATTCTACTTCTGTATTTTATATTTGACCAGCTACATACATGTATATTGTTGGTTACAGAATATTAACAGATTTATTAGGTAATTTCCCTGTTCCTCTTAATGTTGTCCTTATGTAGTCATGTTTAGGTCGTAACCCAGATGCCTTCAGGTCTAAGATTGCTGGTGGGAAGTCAGGAGAGGTCAAAGGTTGGCACAACAAAGGCTGCAACTGTAAACGCTCTGGCTGCCTTAAGAACTACTGCGAGTGCTATGAGGTTTACACACACACACACACAAAGTGACCCTTATTTAATAAGATGTCATATAAATCATAAGGAAACCAAGTGGCAACCACAAGGGCTGAGTGCTGAAGCCAGTGTGGAAGTACCTTAGGGCACATTCAGACAGACATTGGTAATTACCACTTTTTTGCCCAGCAGAGAATTCATGTAATTTTAAATAAAATTGATTCATATGGAAGCATATAGGCAGATTTTCAAACTACTTATTCATCATTCTTGTCTATTTCATTTCTGTTTTATCTATCCTGGTAATGTGACTAGGTGTTTAGTTACTGCAAATAAAAAGCAGTTTTATTCATTTTAATTTTTACACACGCTAATATTTATTTTCTTCCTTTTTTCAGTGTAAGGTCAAAAGAGACATATGGCTTATTACATTTGTTTTGAAATGTACACTAGAATACTAGTGACCACAAATCACATGCAATTGTTTGTACCCAATTGACCATTTAAGCCTTTTTCCCCAGAGTAAGTTATACTGTTGTGTCTGTGTGCAGGCCAACATCATGTGTACCTCCTGCTGTAAATGTGTTGGCTGTAGAAACTATGATGACGGCTCAGAAATAGGCCTCAAAGAGAAGACTGTCAATGTCAAGGACAAGTGAGTCAGTCAAGTTTGACACAGTACATCATACTACATCACGGCTGCTTTAGTAACACTACAGCTGTAATACTAATGTAAAACGTTTTACTGTAGATAAGCCTACTGCCATGTCTGAAGTAGAAACAATGGGACTCATGCAAAAACCATATGAATAGATCCGTTCTCAAATGGCACGTACGAGTGATTCACCAGTTTCATATGTAGTTTTTGTGGCTGGAGAGCGACAAAGCGGGTCGAGTCCTATAAACGTGAAAGTCTGTCCCTGACTGAGTGATGAAGTTACACCATGGGGTTTTACAGCGAGGCGCAGACAGTCCTCAAAACGTCCTTAGGAGGCTTTTAAGCACGCACCGTGGCGCGGGCCTCCGCAGATGGCGTGTGAGCTACGAGCGCACAAAGAGGCTTTTATGCTCAACACGCTATCTGTTGCAGTATTCTTCCAGGTCACATTCTGTGAAGAAGCAAGAAGTCAACAAGTGTTACAAGAAGAATGCCATAGACCTAACACGGCTGCACACTCTGCTATACAGCTCCTCAGTGCCGTGGAAGAATTATAACAAATTGTAAACTCATATCTTGTCATGGACATACTTTATCGCTGTTATACAATCCCTGTAAAGAAATAAGTCAAGTATTTGGAAAAAGAAATGTATTCTAATGAAACAGAGAGGAATGGGCTTACCCATCATGTTAATGTGTGTCTGTATTTGTGATCAGATGTATGCCTGTGTCAGTGATAACCCCTGCGGTGGTGGAGGCTGTGTGCGGCTGTCTGCTGGCCCAGGCTAAGGAGGCTGAGAGGGAGGCCCGGAGCCCCGCCCAGGCTGAGCACATGGTCCTGGATGAGTTCGGACACTGTCTCACACAGATTGTCAAAGCCATGTTCAAGTATCATACATACTGACACTTCGGAATTACACTGTGGAGACATCTCAGGGTCATACTTCAAAACCTCACCTGGTTAGAATCCAAGAAAAACTGCTGTGTTTTCGGCTGTTTTATCTGTGCAGTTTGAAGCAATATACAAAACAACGACCAAAGCTCACACAAAATTGCTTTGATTTTACAACTACATGTGTATCAGTTTATTTACAGGGTTTAAAAGTTCTATTTTAAGTTAAGTTAAAATTTTAAAATGTTCAACTTTCTAAGTACAGAATATAGATTCTGTTCTTAGAAAGCTTTACTGGTTAATGTCAAACTTATGTTCATATTGTTGTGTTTCTGAGTGGAGTGAATTTCCGATATTATTGTTTTATTGTTAATACCGGACAAACAAATATAAAAAGTTGAGTTCAGTGGTGTATTATTTTTAATATAGTATTATTTGTGCTGTTTGGTGTCTGTATGATTTCTTCAGAGCAATGTTGCTGTTCTGGTTCTGATTTAGATTTATTTTCAGAGGCAGTATGGATGGACAGTTACAGTGTTTATACTATAAATATTGCAAAACATTGTGGTAAGTTGCTGCCTTTTGTAGCACATTTCTGTTTTAGAGATAACAAAAAATGAGTTGACCAATCGACATATAAATTAATATAAGAAATGTTAAAACTTATTTAATCTTCTGTATTCAGTTTTGTTGTTAGAATTTTTATGTGTTGTCCCATTTTGGATTTTTAAAGTATATTTATTTATTTGCTTTTAGATTTATTTGCCTTGAGAATAATTTAATTTATAGGCTGAACAGGTTCCAAAATAAAAGTAATATTTATGACATCTGGTGTTTCACTGGCCACCGTACTTAGAAGTAGAGAATCTTAATTTGAGGTGGTTCTTTTATAGAGCTGATGTAAGACGAATATGTAGTAACCACTACGTGTGTGTTCATGACACTTGGCATGAATCACACATCTTGAGAGGTTAAATATTGTGCTGAATATTCTGATTGTGCTTGACCATAGGGCCGGATTTTAGAGACACTAAGGTCAGGGGAGTCCAAGTCTCCCCTGCTTCAACAAAAATATTATTTAATTATTTTGATTTTTCATGGTTTTATTCATTCAGTTAACTGTTCAGTTATATTTTGTGTAAATTTTTGTGTCAAATTTAAAAAAGGTACTGAGTCTAGTATATACTGGAATCGGCCTATAAAATATCCTCCAACATCACTTTTAAATTGCAGAGTATAAAGGTTGCTTAAACTTAGAACATCCAGGTCATAACCTCAGTGTCCTCAATGGTATGCTTAACCACCAAGCTTAACCACTGACTTGTCTTGTCAAGTCATATTTCAGCTCAGCTTTCCACAGTGCCACCACTGATGTTGCTAGGTACGCTTCCTGCATCTCTGGTGTGTTCAAATCCGAAAAGATGCAGTGAACTTACTGTTAATGCATCTAGGGAACGCACCATATTTTTTCCTGATAATGCTACATTGTGAACAACAAATCCATGTTGTAATACTGTATCTCTCCAGCACCAAACGGGAAGCAGCAAACCGGGCAGTTAGTTTGTTAACTTTGAGTTTGGTAAACTCAAATACCGTCTCACACACACACGATAAATGGTGAATTAACAATGTTATGAGTCTGTGTTGGTGTGTATCTGATCCATTAACCAGCATGTATTTTAGTGAGAAATCTTACTTTTTGAAACGGTCGCCTCTCATTCCAACAGTCCTCCTTTTATCTTGTGTTTCTAGAGTTTTTGTGGACACGTAAAGGAATTGTTAATATGTCATATTTCTTAAAGGGAGTTTGCCGTAATATTTTCCCCAGAGCGCGCAGGGAGCTTCAGTTTAATTCAAATTGCTAATAGTATGTAGCTTATATTTTTTAGTGTTTTGTCACCACTATAGAAACTGCTAAAGTAGCCTATGATAAGGGTGTCTGATGTTGACTTCGGGTAGTTATTGGTTTAATTAATGGTTTGCAGTCTAATAATGTGTGTTTGTATTGATTACTGACGGTGGCTGATCAGGCTAATTAGCTAATTGTACTAACGACAGTATGCAGTAAATGGCTGCCCTTTGTGTGCATGTTTTTAAACTACTTTACTAATTAAACATGATGTGCTTAATGGTGTTGTGACTCCTGATGAAACTTGAAAGCTCAGCATTCTCGTTGCCCTTTAGCTTCCCTTTAAACCTTTATTCACCCAGAAAAAGCTCATATTTCTCTGTATAATGTGACCTCCTCTCTCTGTCAGCTGCTGTGTGTCTGCAGTGCATTCACAGATTTGAGATTTTATTTGCTTAATTTTCAGATACATTTAACATACATGAATAATCATAATTATAACCATATAACGTCAAACACGAGTTAAACACTACAATTTGTCAAAAAACTAATTTTACTGGGGACCCACAGGTAGTCATTTGAATAGGTCCCAGGGACTTACTACATTGAAAACCTATCCACAACACTGTGCAACAATGAAGTTATTCACTTTCATTACAGCAGAGTGCACATGATTGGAACTTCCACCAATTTTTACACATCAAAATAAGTTTGCATGTCCTACTCAGCCTGTGAAAACAGTTGTATAATTTGTTCTGTGGCTGTGGTGGAGCTTAGTCAAGTCTGAGACAATCAGGGTTATCTCAGCTTGGGCTTTGTGGATTATTATTATTATTATTATTATTGTTGTTGTTGTTGTTTAAACAATATTATTTATAATAGACAACTTTTATCACGACATGGGTGCATGGAGTTTTAGAGATGTGGGTGCCTTACATGCAGGATATGAGGAAACGATAACATCAAGTTGCGTCATGGGAAATGTTTTTTGGAGCTTGACCCAGTGTAAGGACTAATGGTCAGGATATCTCCATCTCTGCTGCCGTGATTTTGACCACTTTAAAAAAAAAATAATAATCTCTTGTGAATCTCCCAATTACGTAGAAGTGCAATTCTACAACTCTGAAATACACTCTGAAGTGAAATAATTTTTTTGACTGAACTGTAGGCTGACTTCGTTGTTCAAGCTGAGTCCTGTGTATGCTATACAATCATGCAGTCTGTTCTTTCCATTACAATTCCTCCCTTTTTAGCATTAAAAAAATGCTAATCAAAATAATGAAGAACAAACGTTAAAAGGTAGGAAAGGAAAAATCAAACAATAAAACAAGTGGGGAAAACCTTAAGTGTCAGAGGAAGAAAAGCCCCACATGTACTTATCATTAGCTTATCAAGCAAACTTCAATTCAATAGCCCATCATTAGCAGTCGTTATATCATTATAACGGGATGCAATAGAAATGAACCAAAAATTTAATGAGACTAAATCAAAGAACTAAGTCATAAAGAATAAGTGTGCATGAATCAACAGAAATGTAATCATCAGGTAAATAGCTCTAGCAGTAACACATAATTTCATGAGCATTTTATTCTAAATTCACATCATACTTCAAAATCCAGTGTGGTTATATGCAATTTTATTCTCCTCAAATCATATCATTGTCAAACAGTGGAATCCATTCAATAGAGCAGCATGTTTCTCTTGGCATATTCACATACTGACCCATAGATGATTTAATTGCTGTAGCAATCATAGATCTGAAACAGGTAATTACAGTACACAGCAGGTCAAGAGGAGGAAGAGCACAATAATTAGGAGCATGGTTGCTAACATTTTCAACCACAACATTCTTCCATCCTCTCATTGTCAGCCATGATGACATGTCCCATCCTCCCACACTCTGGGAGGAGTCTAGCCTTTTCTCCTTGTGCAGTAGATCGTTCAGGTGGGAAACAACATGAGTCATATTGTCTGTGATATCTGGAACATAGGTGCAACAATCAGTCCCAATAATATGACAAACTCCTGCTTGACTAGCCAGCATCAAGTCCAAAGCCATCCTGTTCTGCAGGGCCACGTTTTTGATCCCCTGCATGGTAGGAGTGAAAGTGGAAAACCCCACCTCTACCAGGGCCGTCAAGTTCTCAAGATCTACGGCCAGGTGATCTATCTTGTGTACATTATTTACAGTCCCCCATCAGCGGAGGATGCCACTGATTCCTTTCTCCCCTGGTGACACACGTAGTGGATTGCCGTGCCCCACACATGCTCTCTTAGGGATCCAACTCCATCCTCTGTAGCTGTCAGGACGATGGGATTGTCGCTGCCTGGGCGGTGTAAGCTGGTGGTGTCGGTCAGATTCAGCTGAGCGATGTATGGCTGAGGTCCCCAGGAAGTGGTCTCTAGATGTATAGCACCGTCTGGTGAACCCAACAATGCCGGCCTGGGATGTTGGAGTGGTAGTCATGATGGGCCGGTGAATCCCTTGCTGGGTTATGCTGATGTTACATAGCTCTGGTTAGTCACTTTTCTGGCAGTAGTCAGTATAGTTGCATACTATGCGTTGTATTACAGCTGAGCTGAGATGTTGGGCAAGATGGATGTCACCTCCCTTTTGACCCCTCCTTCTTCTAGGGTTAGTTGTGATTCGAATGTTTCCATTAGTGAGACTGATGACAGGATGGCCTCTCAGTCCGTCACCCCTCCATTGCCATCTTTCCCTGGTCATAAGTGTCATCTTATCAGTTGTGTCACCTCTGCCTAGCCCCTAATCAGTGTGCCCGTGATGTTGGTTCGGGAGGGTAGTGGTTCTAGGTGGTCTCAGTGGAATTTCTAGGTGTGCGCAGAGAAATTCCACCCCAGGACCGCCACTCCCCTCCAATACCCCCTGAATGCACAAGGGGAGGAAGGCTCGGTTCACTCACTGATCATGATCTGCACTTGTCTGGTGATTGGCTGCTGGCTCTGGCTCCGGCACTTGTTTGCAGTGGGTGGTGTGGATCCACGTAGCTCTCTCCGCCACCTTTACAACTGTTTCAGTGGTGAGCAATATCTGGTAGGGACCATTCCACCTGCGAGCCCACTAGCTCTTTCATCTGAAATCCTTCATCACAATCCAATCACCAGGCTCCAAGTCATGCAGTTTCCTCTCTGCAGCCCTTGGAATGGCTTCCTTCACCTGTTTGTGAATATCAGAAAGCACAGAGGATAAGTTTGCGCAATAGCGTAGCATCTCATCCTCACATTGGTTGGTGTCAGGAAGTTGTCTTTTTACTGGCCCAATACCAGTGTTTAACGGTCTGCCAAATAGGATTTCAAAAGGGTCTCTCAGGAGGCACATAGGCCGCTTGTGGGATTTGAATACTTCTCCCTACATTATTGGTTGCACAAACGAAGTTATTAAATCCCTTTGCGAACCAGCATCTGTTCAGCTCCAGCACCATGCTCCCCTTTGATGGTCTCGCCCATGGGTCAACACAGCATAATAATGGAACAGATACTTCAGTGAGCATGGTTTGCCATTTGGTTCATACCACACATGATATGTGTTATGTGATATGTGTCATTTGTGATAATGCAGCCTGCCTTTCGCCACACTGCTTTTTCATCTGCCGTTGCTCTTGTCTGCTGTTCCTGCAAATCAGCTGTAGGTGTCAGAGGTTCATTAGTTAATGCAACACATTGAGTGGTCTTAATATCTCCATCTGTCTGAGAGAGAAGCTGCCGGTTGATGGAAACCTACATTCTTTTACCCAGATGTCCAGCTGGTCAATGCTGTGCTTATATTAGGGGATTTCAACGTGGGTGATAGCAGATTTGATTTTCATCTGGCCAAAATACTGCAATGATTCACACAGCGGTCCCTGACCTGCCCTGCTGATACGTCTGTCACGCACACCCCTCACGGTAGCAAGAATCGGTATACCCTGGGCCCCGTTGAATAAACTCACCAGAAAGAGTGCAGTCACAGCCACTAGGTTTACTGGATCACAGCGGTGAGCGAGCCTCGGACACTCAGGGCGGCAGACCCCACGTCTCCGCCCTTCCTTGCCGGGGAGGTTGAGGTACAGAGTCCCAGACTCTAGCCGTGCACGGTCTTAACCTGCATCTCCGAGCGCCCAAGTCCTCTCACACGAGTGAAAACGCAGACAACGCCAAATAGTAGTGGCAATTCTGCAGAATAAAGAAACACTCAAGGCAACCGCTTGTCTTTCTGTAAGTTTCCTTCTATCGTCTGCAGGGAAAGGATCATCAGTTATTTATCCAGTCTTCAGGGTCATGCTCCTCCCTGGGAGAAGAGTGTCCCTGAAGTCTGGACACAACAGTCAATAGCATGTTTTATTGTTCCATATCATCATTATCAATTAACTGTTCTCATCACACAGTCTAAACAATCATAGACCGATCAAGTATTGATGCCAAACAGTTATGTGCCTAGTACACAAAATGTACCAGGTCCACAAAATGTCATATGTATATATGTTATATCAGAGAGTCCTGTGTATGCTATACAATCATGCAGTCCGTTTGTTCTTTCCATTACAATATATAAGTATATAATATATGGTATTGGATGTAAACAGCATTATAGATAAGACAAACTAATAAAAGAATGTGCTGTCATTTCACGAGAAAACAGTCAATGTTATTACACTTTCATTGTACAGTCATCAATTCAGAGCACACAATAGAATGCTATTCATTATACTGAACGATGTCAAAACAAACAATGAAACAGTGTTAAAGACGTGACCCATGGACAGAGATGAATAACAACATAGACTGCACCAATTTTGAGTGGGATTTATAATGTCTGGTGAAGCACTGGCAAAAGACTCAGAAGCATTACTCAGAAACAAGGAGGAATAAAGTTCAGTTCTTTTTACTTGCCAAAAACACAGGGACAGTACACAGGCAGTCAATCAGCACAAGCAAATAAATCCAGGAGGTCGGCAAGAGGTCAGAGTCAGGCACACAGGAAATAATCCAAATAGCGGGAAACACAAAAGACTAGTAGAAAAGTCTGGACCATGAGTCTGAAAGAACGAGAAACAGCAGACTATATACTCAGGTGGGTGAAGACAATAGGACACAGCAGCAGCTGATTAGGGCGAAGCATGCAATCAGGACAGGCGGGAAACACAGGAGGGGCAGGAAGTGACGTGATCTGAAACGAGAGGAGAGGTGAGTAACAGAATAAAACAGGAAATGATGAAAGTATGAAAAACAGAACATATCCTAAGAGACAGGGCGAGATGTATCAGGATTGTCTTTTTTCTAACAACAAAAACAAAAAGATGCTATAATCTACAATCATAACCACACAACTGCTTCTTTCACCACTGTCAGACTGCTGAACACTTTACAACCAACTAACACACACATATACAGTATAAACCTTTTATATTGCAGTTTTTTACCATCGCTATGACAGTTTTTTCGATACATTTAACAGTTTTCCTAAACTCTTAACGCACCAACACACCTAAAACACACAATTGGCAAAATGGTTAATTTCAAAATACAATAATAAACACAATACACTATGTCTAACAAAACACTGCAAACATGTTTTAAAATCAAATAATTATTCAAAACACTAACACACATGTTCTCTTCCAACAGGAACATTTAGTCAATCATAACACAATGACAAAAAAAAAACACTATCATCAGCTAAAATAATAGAAACAGCATTATTTTATGTGTAAGGTCTGCCCTTATACAATAGACAGTATATTGTATTGATCATAGATTGTGTTTTGCATTGTAGTTTCTTTTGAAGCCTCTCTACATTTTGTTTTGTTGGGTTTAGTAAATGCATGTATATTGTTCCTTTTCCACACAAGATCAGCCCAAAGAGTCCTCTTTTAGAAGATATGATCATGCGATTGAAAAAACCTCAACACCTGAGTGTGGTTCCTAGATGGGAATCAGCTGTGATTTATATATTTGCATAATTGCAATCAGCTGTTTCTTATTAGCAATGGAATAAAATACAGGGAATATATTTGTGTTTCAATTCACAATATGAACAGCTGTTCACTTTGACTTTAGCCTATATAAGTTATGTTTAGAACATGATGTTATCTGTTCTGACATACAGTGTGAAAGCATTTGTAAATTTGACTGTAAAATTACATTGTTTTGGTCTTGGTTGAGCTTGTGTGTAAAAGAAGTTCAAGCATTGTAAATTGGTGTTAACTGTATGCATTTTGTATCAAAGCAACAAGAAATATGTTAATTGTATAGCCTACAAAGACGGATGTTGTGCTAACCGTGTTAAGAGTTTAGGAAACTTGTTAAATGTATTGAAAAAACTGTCATAGCGATGTATTAACCTTATACTTAAACACTGGCAACTTACAGACCCCAAAAGTAACAGTGGCTTGAGAGGAAATACTGTGATATCAATTTACTTTTCTCAGAGTTTGGTCAGTATTATGACAAGACGTCTTCATTGTGACATTTCATCAATGCACTCAAAGTACTGGACTTTGAAGGCTGGATTACCAAGCAGAGTAGGGATTCGTAACATGCTTGCAACAGACAGATACATGTCAGCCGAATGGGCGTTCACACATGGATGAGTTTGGTATATGGTCATGTGGTTTCAGGCTGATCACATTACTAAACTGGTAGAGAGGTGAGGGGTGTGTCTAATGATGGATATGGGTGACACCATACCTAACATGTGCATCAGTGGGAGATACCTAAGCTGGTATAGAGGTCTTTTCCTAAATCCTCTTTTTTTAAAGAATTTTCTTCTTTCTTCTTTTTTTTATTAGATAGGGACAGCTGAAGAGAGACAGGAAAGTTGGGAGAGGGAGAGAGAGAGAGGGGGGATGACATGCAGCAAAGGGCTGCAGGCTGAAATCGAACCCGCCGCTGCGGTAAGGACTCAGCCTTAGTACAATTCTTTTAATTTAGCTTAGTGATGTGGTTTAATTGCTTTTTTGCATCTGTATAACCGAACAATGAAGTTTAAGTTACATTTAACCTTATTAAGCTTTCATAAATGTGTTACATGTATTAGCACTAAAAGTCTTCCATACAGTTGAATCAGTGCCTTGAGTATATTGTTCAATTTTATATAGTAAACTAACACCATACCTAGACCAAATATGATGTTAAGTGGTACTAATACACATGTTAAAAGACATAGCAAACAGGAGATTCACACACACACCCACCCACCCACACACATACACAACACACACACAGACTTGACACTAGTGACACAACACACACACACACACATCACAGACACAGCACACACAGGTGTTAAAGACATATACAGCAACTGATGGATCTGAAAAATAAAGTAGGCAGGCAGGCCCCCAGTAGGAGGGATTTTGTGTACAATAAAAAGGGGTACGCAGGATGCTTGTATTTATTTCGGCTACCGGTGCATCGAACTCTATCTCTTCTCCAGTGCCTTCTTTGAGTCTCTGGTTTTTGAGTTACTGGTAAAATGTTGGAGGAGGCCAGGCTTCTGGCCCTGACCTGGGCTCCTGACCTCCTACATCAATTGGCGAGCCAAGTGATGGAGTGATTGACAGCTGATAAACCTCCTCACCTTGGGTGGACTGCTCTGCTACCAGACAAAGGGCCCGAAAAAAAAAACAGGTAAGCAGAAATCATTTTACTCTGCAAAACTGAATGTCTGCGAGCAGGATTTCTGCCCAGATAGGAACAAATCAGATTGTTTTAATCACTAAAAAAATCTAGTTCAAATAATAAGATAAAATTAAAAGAAAAAGAATGAAAATGTGAATTGTGAAGTGTGAATGAGTTCACTAACAACAACACTGTGTGAACTAAGATCACTGGCGGGACGGAGTTGGATGCACGTTTATGTTACACGTGTATATGTGTGTCTAAGTGTCAAAATGTCAAAAATATCTATTATAAAAACTAACTCACATGGAGCGGAAGGAATGGATTTTTGATGAATTATTGCTGAATGTTTGTATTGCATGTGTGCCAGACAGACTAAGTGAGAGGAAAAAAGGATTTTTCAGTTGAAGGCTTGTGTAAATTGTCTGAGATTTGTGTGTTTTGTCATAAAAATAGAAGTCTCTTGTATGTTGGTCTTAAAGTTGTATGTTGTATTGTGCTTTTGTTGTAGAGTTGAATGTTTTTTGTGAGTTTGTTAACAGAATGAGATGTTTTGTTGTAGAGGCCGAATGATCATTTATAGGTGAGAAGAAGTAAAGTGCTAGTGCCCGGATGCCAGGGTTCATCTTTGTAACGTTTTCAGCTGAGAGCTGGGGGTGTCCCAATCACGGGCCTGTCTGAACGGGCAAGGTGGTTATGTTGAAGAAGTGAAATAGCAGTATCTGTCCCACTGTAACGTCTCGACTGTGAGTCGGGAAGTTCCAGTGAGAGAGCGCTGCTCGGGCGCTACTGAAGAGCCGTGGTCGGCTATCGCGCACGTCCTCAAGGTGACGACAAAGTAATGCCCGAGTGACAAAGTTGTGTCGTGTGTTGCATATATTTCTTGAAGGTGGATGTTGGTGGATGAAGTAGTCAAATACTAAAACCACCCTGTAAAATATTTGTTACTCAAGTAAAAGCATGAAAGTATAATCAGGAGAACATCAAATATCCGGAGTAAAGTACACAGTGCAGAAAGAAACTATTACTTATTAGATACTTATTAGATATTATATATTATGTCATTAAGATCAATATTGCATATGCATTCATGTAAAACTAGGATGTTACTGTTGTAGTTGAAGTGGAGCTCATTTGAACTATTTTGTATCAGACTGCAGCTAGGGATTGTTCATTGGTCTGCTGATTATTTTCTCCATTAATTGCTTGGTTTGTAAACTTTTGAAAATAGTGAGAAATGGCGTCACAATGACAGAGCCCAGAGTGACACATTCACAGTACTTGTTTTGTCCAACAAACAGTACAAACCTCAAAGTTATTAACAATACATTCAAATTATTTAAATTATTTAAAAAGACAAAGCAGCAAATCTTGACCTTTGTGAAGCTGGAACCATGAAGTCTTTTTGCATGGAGCAATATACTTAAAAGATTAAAGTAGTTGCCAATTAAATTCTTTGTCAATCGTCTAATTGATTTATCAACTGATTATTTCAGCTGCACTTGTATAAGCGGTTGAGCAATTTAACCCTTTAGACCCCACAGCGCCTATATTTCACTATAGCGCCCGTCAGCGCCGCCGCTCCCACCACGCGCATCACGCACTGTGCGTAGGGCACCAAGTGCTGAGGGGGCACCAAAAATAGCCTAATGAAATTTTTTTTTAAATGCCGGTATTATTTCATTAGCCTATAGAAATATTAGGCACATTTTAGCCATGTATATGTAACAAAAAAGGGGGAACAAGAAAGATATTTAATAATTGCTCTAGTCTAGTCCCCCCCATGCCGGATGGTCCGTTCGGTTGTTCGCGCGGGCGAATAATAAAGGAATTATGCTTAGGGCACCAAAATGGCTAGCAGCGGCACTGGCGCCCGTAAACGCACGTGATTTCAAAATCATTCCCAGTATATTGAAACACGGAAAATAAAGTCCTGAGCTTTGTATTATAGACACGTTAAGATGTCATCATATATTAATAACCGAAACCGAAAGTACACACCGTAACGTTCAAGTCTCCGATTTTGTTAGCGGATTTCCACCCAGTTCCCACTTGCCGCTCGAAATCACACCAGCGGAACCTACCGGGCTCTCACTGCCGGAGAAAGAAGCTGTTTTCTGGAGGGCAGTGTGCCGAAGAGCCGGTGACCGAGTGGCGGCGACTTTTCCACATATAGCTAAAATCGGCGAATTTTCTCATAAATTACCAAAAAACATTACCTACTACCATATTTCTGTTGTTTGTCCTTATAACATTACTGTGTGGAACACTTCTTGTTTATTTAACAAGAAAGTTTATTGAAAGCCTAGAGTTGTCCAGTGAGGCATCCTTTTGTTGTCAAGCCCTGAACGTTGACTCACAGGGCAAACAGAGCCATAGGTTCTTCTTCTCTTTCTTCTTTTTTACAGCGGTTGGCAATATTCTAGAATGTGTACAATATGTTGTGTGTGCAAAAATCTTAATTTGAAAGGTATTCAGCAACTGGAGCTGACAGATAGGTATAAGCAGAGTAGAGGTAAAGAGTGGCATGAAAAGAAAACATTCAAGAAAAAGAAAACAAGCACCTCAATTTTGTACTTAAGTGCAGTACTTTGGCAAATAACTAAAATTGTTCATTTGTTACAGGTAATGCCATGGGAGGACAATGCGTAGGTGGACTCCAGTAGAATTGGCACAAGTGCTGTAGCTGCTGTGCAATAATCCTAGAGAAATAGCTACAATCCCACTGAATCCAATATTTAAAAATACCTGAAGGGTTTGGGATAGCAGGGTGAAACTGGATAACAGCAGATCCACGACTGCATGTCACCGTTGTCCCCAGAGGAGTTAAATGGGAGACAGGTAAATTGGATTGCAGATAGGCTACAATTTGAGTTTACTAGAGCAAAGATATATAAATTAGGTCTTACTGCTGGTAAAATATTTGATTTTATAAAAACTAGACAGGCAGACAAAGAGAAAGAGGTCCTTAGATTATTAGCTAGCTGTGCACGGCAAAGTTACATGAGAGCAAAAATGGCAAAGGGAGGTGGTGCAGCTGCACCAGTGGCGTTGGTAATAAGACAACACACAGATCATACAAAGCAGAATCAACACTGCATGAAGTGACATGAATGAACATCAGAAAAGCTGCAATGGCCTAGAGAAGGCACCTTTAAAAGGAGCCTAAAACATTATAAAGCAAATGATGTAGGCAATGCACGAGAGGGCAAGCATCCTAGGGTGAGAGAAGTGTGAAGCAAACAGGAGACACGCCCACACACAACACACACACACACACACACACACGCATAACAGATGCAGGCACTAGTGAGAGATAAGACAAGTGGGAGACAAGGAAAAAAGTAAAATAAAAAAGCCAGACCACAGGAAGTGCAGAAACGTCTAGACGATGTTGTGGGACTCATGAAGATTAAGTGACCTCTGTTCTCTGAACATATAGTGCACCATGTGGAGAACTGGAGAAAAGAGAAACAAAGGGAGGAAGAAACACACAAACGTTTAGCCAACAAACTGACTCAACTGCAGGTGAATGAGACTCAGGCGCCAGTGGTGGTAGCAGATCAAGCCCAGGTGCAACCAACAGTGACGCCTCAGACTTCAACCCAGCGCCAGGCTCCGGCCCTGACACAGGTCCCATGAGGACCAGAACAGGCAACACCTGTTAACTCAGCCACTCCATCCCTGCCGCCAATCCATGTCCATGTTGATCAGCCTGGTGGTGCAGGTGGTAATTATCATCCTAGAGGACAGGTAGGTGGTTCGCCTTGCCGTGGAGGATGGAGAGGTCAGCATGCACAGTAACTTAGGCGCTCTCAATCCAACCTACAGCTAAACCAAGCTCAAGCTGAAGATTACATATTTTGGGGATGTAGCCAGTCAGGTCAATACCGAAGAGACTGCCCAACAAATCCATGGCAATAGGGGAGCCCTGAGGAGAGAGGGGGGATTGATTACACCAGTTGTCTCATCACGCCCACAAGATGAGCCCACAATAACAGCGACAAAACGACAAGAAGAACACTCTTTCATGGTTGACACAGGAGCCTCTTATTTGTGCATCGGAAAAGCCGGCTCAGAGTTCCCCCTCTCCAGTTTATCAGTCAAAACTATAGGCTTCTCTGGGACAGTTTAAGTGATACCCCTAACTCAGCCAGTACATGAGTGACAAACATGGAAGTCATGGGTAGAAGCCCAGGTGGAAGAAGCTATCAAGCCCCAACTACGCTATTGTAGATGCTGAAACCCAGACCGAAACACTTTGCTCTCCAACATCCCACCTGACACACGATGGTACACAGTGACTGACTTATGTTCAGCTTTCTTTAGTGTAACACTATACATTTGTAGTCCAACAAAAGAACAATGTGAAAAAGACTCCATTACAGTACTAACAGTGCTAGGAGAAGGAGGACACAAAGTTAGTAGGGACAAGTAACAGTTTTGTCAAACAGAAGTAGAGTATATGGGGAGACAATTGTGTGGAGATAAAAAGATTAATAGCATTATGACTATGCCCTTAGGGCAGCGCCTTTACAAGCCTTGATACACACAGCAGGGCAAACGAATAATTCAGCTCAATTACAGTGGACAGAGGAGGCAGAAGGAGCCTTCCAAGTACTAAAACGAGACTTGTGAACTGCTCCAGCACTTGGCAATCCAGACTACAGCACACCATTTCACTTATATGTTGCAGTACGATCAGGTTACGCAAGTGCAGTGTTAATGCAAGATACCCCCACAGATAAGATCAAAAAGCCCCATCTTTGACTATGGGGCATTCTATATACGTCCCATCAATTACATGCCTTGCTCACCAGCCCTCGGTTCGTTCTAACCCAAGCTAGAAAGACAGGATATGAAAAGGGGGGCTATTGAGATCACACAGGATGGTCCCCAAAAAGGATTGTGGAGAAGTTATTATGGTCACTTTGTGTTGCCTATTTCTTTGACGCAGTCACTATTTTTACAAAGTTTACTATTAGGAATGCGCATGGTTCCGACCATTGCGCAAGGGGGAGATCCTCAAGCAACAGGCCTAAGGGTCGAAGGTAAGAGAGTTTGGTTCCATCTTAACCACTGCTGTAGAGCAAACGACCCAGAAAGAACAGTTGAAGCATACAGAAGAAGGGCATCCCATGGGCCGGAAGAGGACGGCGACGCCTCCCTGCAGGAGGCCAGACGGCCTCAGGGCCCACAGAGAGAAAGAGGAGATCACAGAAACTGGCTGCCAGTAGCAACACAACCAGTGGTGGATCATTAGCGGCAAGACAGGAGAGTGGATCAGACTCAGATGATGAACCTACAAGTCCAGCAGAAGATTATGGGAAGCATGAAGCAGACCCAGGGGAGGGGCCATTAGGGTCATGAAGGTAGAAAAACTAGGAAAGGGAGATTATGGAAAATAGAAATAATACTTATAATCTTATCAATTTGATGAATTTCAATACAGAATTTTCCGCAGGCAGAACTAGTCACAGAACAAGAGCAGTTGTGTGACTGCACCTTAGCAATAGGAGTTGTAGCAGCAGAACAAGGTAAACTGCCACTGCATAAAATAGTAGAACTTACTAATGTCAGATCAGTCACTCATAACCAAACATTGACCTAAGGCTAAAAAACTACAAAATTGGACATCGTTCCTGTAGATGAATGATGCAGCAATGAGGGGGTGGTAAGTGTAACAATGAATTGCTCAAAAGATCAATGTATAAACGTTAATTTCGAAAAATCTATGACCATTAAAGTAGCTACTAAATTGTTGAGGCTGTACCATAAACCATATACATGTAGAAGTCCACTAGAAGGGGTTCACTCAGAATTGGCATATCGATGCATGAACCACTGAAACAGCAGAAACTCGTGAGAGAAATCATGAAAGACATGGTAAATGGACTGTACTTCCAACAACTCAAAGCACTTCACACTACATATCACATTCACCCCATTCATACACATAAGGGGGCAATTTGGGGTTCAGTATCTTGCCCAAGGACACCTCGACATGGGGGAACTAGGATCACACAGACATACGTACATAAATGCAAATGCTTTAGTCCATTCTTGAAGTAAAACAGAAATGGTTGCCACATTTTATCAAAGGTTGCAGAACTGAGAGAAACATTGTGTCAAATCCTCTCCATATGTAACAAGTTGGTGATTTCTGCTAGTCAGGTCTTGAACACATACTCATTTTTCCAGAGGGTTAAAATATTCCTTTTTGCAACAACCATGCCATCATGTATTGTCTTTTGTTGCAAGAGGGACATAGTTAATAGATGCCGGGACCCGCCCAGAATGGCAGTGTTTGGGTCTTGTGTAATTTCACAGTTATATACTTTAGAAAAGCACCTCAAAATATCTGACCAGATTAACCGGATTATATGCTGTGAGAGACAGGTCTCTTTGAGTCAGAGGCCTGATTCATAAGGGTATACAGTTCGATGGAGGCTTGAAATGACTAAAAGTCTGACATATTTGTGCGGGTGTAATCTCTAATCTGGAGGTAACAGAAGAAATGTGAAGCTGGGCGTGTATACTTTTCCTTCAGCTGTACAAAGGTGACAAAAATGTTGTCGATATATAGGTCTGCTATAGTGAAATTTGTATCAGCAGTGGTCTTCGAAGTCTAAAGGTTCTAATAGAACTTACGAAAACATTCATTAATTTCTTTTGGGTCTGTGGAAGTAGTTCCCGTTTTGGTTGTAATTTTATGAATCGCTCTGTTAGCCTGTATGCTTCTAAGCTGGCACGCCAATAATTTATCTGGCTTGTCAGCCAGTTCAAAGTGTCTTGTTTTTCTATTAATAGCATCATACTCACTTGGTTGGAAAGAATAGAATTATATTTGAATTTCAATTTAATTATATCATTCAGCTTGGAAGGACAGTCGCTATAGTCACTTTCAAGCACTGAGAGCTGAGCAGTGATTTCTGACATTTCCTCCTTTCTGTCTTTTTTCAGTTTAGCCTCATAGGCTATAATATGTCCTCGCATAACAGCCTTGAAGGCTTCCCACAGAGTGGAGTCAGTTACATCAGGAGTGTCATTGTGGTACAGATAATACAGTCATTAAGTTGGCTGTTTGCTGGTGGAATTGCACGTCATTAACTAATAATGGATTGAATCGGCAGTTAAATGTGGGCTTTGCTCTGTCATAGTCTATTTTTAGTTCAACATTGCTGAAATTAAAATGTTGTGGTATTTGGTAGAAATTATATCAGAAGTCAGTTCAGTCATCTATTATGAAATAATCAATTCTTGTATGTCTGCGTTGTGTGCGCTCGCCAGAGGCTTTGTCTTAAACCATCATATATTGACATTTTATGTAATTTTTAGGCCATGTTTCTATGCTACACTTTTACCCTGGCTATTTTTTAACCATATATTTTAACATGGTAAAAATTTTTAGTCACTGGACGTGTGGATCTTAAGTGATTTTAAGATGGCTGTCAACTTGACGTGGTTTACCGGATTGCCTTCACTGCTGCTAGCTCAGCTAGGTTTATTTTTACCCCAGCGGCTAGGCTAGCCGGTCACTTTTATTGAAGATTTTAGCAATTTTATGGACTTTATTGTGGATTTTAAGCTTTCAGCACTTTTACAGACTAACTGGAAGTGTGATGGCTGAGTGTGGATCGTGCCACCTTACTGTCTCAAAGCTGAAGAAAAGTATTGCTTGTCTGGAAGCCGAGCACAGAGAAGAAGACAAGCTCATCCTGGAGTTCTCCACTGTCGCCTCAGCCCAGGCAAAACACCTTGCAGTCATTAGCTCCTCTGGCTGCGGCAACCGGAATGCGACCATCCTTTCTCACTCCCCTGACTGCTCCACTCCAGTACTGGACAATGATCCCACTCTTCCGTGGCTCAGCTCCATCATCACTGGCCCCCCACAGCATGAAGCTGTTTCAGCTAAGCCTGAAGATCTGTGGCTCGCCATGGGTGCAAAGCCCAAAGCAATGCCCATTTCTACTCTTTGCTGAGCCCCAGAGCAGAGGCACTTGTCGGCGGGGGTGGTGAGAAGGATCCAGTGCGTTCGACTCCACGTCAACCGGCACTAGACTGTTGCCTGCAATGATAGACATGGTGCAAAGTGCGCGCTTCCCCCTCCTTAACATTAGGACCTCCCACTGACCAACAGGTTTGACATCCTGGATATGCAGGACTTTCCTCCACTGGAAGGGACGCTCCCATTTTCAAGTGGTCAAGTCCTCCTCCTCCTCTTGCTGCAAGTTGCTGAGGAAGGCCATGATCAGGAGAAGCTCTGGAGGTCTCATTCATCCAGAGACAGCTGAGAATCCCTCTGCTAAGAAGGACGCCACCCTTCTCACCGCAGCAGTCCCCGGCCACGACTATCCCACGGATGGCTGATGGAACTCTGCAGTCTCCACGATCATTGACTCTGCCTCCTCTCATCCACCCAACTACGCTGATAGTTGGAGATTCCATAGTATGGAATGTCTGCTTCGTTAATGCGGTCACACACTGCTTTCCTGGCGCTATGACCCCGGACATCCTCGAAAAGCTCCTCAGACTTTTGGCTTCATTCCCGATGACTTCATAGAGTCCATGTCAGCACCAATGACACCGCCAGTCAGCAATCTAAGCTGACGAAAGCAGACTTCATCCGCCTCTTTGACCTGCTCAACAGCAGTGGAAAGAATGCTTTCGTTTCAGGTCCAATTCCTACACTGGGTCGTGGAATTGGCCGCTTTAGTAGGATCCCACATTGGTTTTATTCACAATTTTAACTTATTCTGGGACCGTTCTTCCTTGTTTGCACGAGATGGTCTTCACCTATGCTGGCGGCTAACCTGCAGCATGCTGTACTGTCCTCCTCACGTAATTGAATATTTACATCACCTGGCTCCCCTCGCTCTTCTTCTTTCTCTTCTCTGCCCACCAAACACACCCACGCACCCTCTGCTGTAATAATAATTTAATAAAGATCCGGGCCAGAACCTTACTTCCAGTCTCAACTTCAGTTCTAACCCAGCACAGACTTTTTAAGATGGCTCTTCTCAATGTAAGATACCTCTCTAACAAAACATTTAGTTTAAATGTTTTTATCTCTTCTACTGATTTAGATTTCATGTTTTTAACAGAATCCTGGTTACATCCTGGTGATCACAGTCAGCTTGGTGAATTGTGCCCTCCAAATTATGACTGCTTTAGCTGCCCTAGGGATTGTGGTTGTGGTGGTGACCTTGTTACTATCTAACTTGCAATGATTTTTCTTCCTTTGAAGTGCTCATGTTTAAACTTGGTGGCCCATTCCCGGGCATATTTGCTATTATTTATTGCCCCCCTAAACCAGCTGGCTCCTTCTTGTTGGAACTCCCTGAATTTTTATCCAGTCTTGTTTTAAATTATGATAGAATTGTTCTTTGTGGTGATTTTAATATTCATATTGATGAGTCTTCTAATGCCCTTGCTGCTATTTTTTTTTTAAACATCACTAACTCTTTTAACTTTCAACAACAAGTTGTGTTATTCACGTCAGCGGTCACTACTCCCAGTTACGCCAATCGGAGGTCACTAAAGTTAATGTTGAGTCCGTTTGTACATATGCAAAGACAATGTCGTACTCTGTAGTTTTCTCTGGATCCCTGCCAAACCTGACTAGTGATGACATGTGCCGCATGTCTTCATTCTGCCCCTGGCTGTCGAGGTGGTGTCCAGCAAATGATGTGGGCTTTGTAGATAATTGGCTGACTTTTTGGGGAAGACCTGGTCTGATTTGGAGAGACGGCATTCGTCCCACTTTGGATGGAGCAGCTCTCATATCTAGAAATCTGACTGATTTTCTTAGTGGACCTAAACCATGACAACTCAGAGTTGAGACCAGGAGGCAGAATTGCAGTCCTACACGCTTCTTTGTGCTTCCAGAGCAGTTACCCACCCAAAACTCCTTAGTGACGGTGTCTGCCCCCCAACCACTTAAATTAATAAAACCAAAAGTTAACAGAACACGAATTATACATAAAAACCTAAACAAAAACACTGAAATAGCACAACAAAATAGGAGAATTAAATGTGGACTGGTCATCTAAAGCTGTACTAATGAACGATTTAGTATCAGAGTATCATATTGACTTACTGTGTCTTACTGAAACCTGGCTGGGTCATGAAGAATATGTTAGCCTAAATGAATCCACTCTGCCCAGTCATATTAATACTGACATTCCTCGAGGTACTGGCCGAGGAAGTGGAGTTGCAGCCATCTTCGACTCAAGCCTATTAATCAACCCTAAACCTAAACTAAATGATAACTCATTTGAAAGCCTTGTTCTTAGTCTTTCACACCCGACCTGGAAAACACGACTTGTCTTGTCATGGACTTGTCTCTGTACTTGTCTTGTTAGATCTTAGCGCTGCGTTCGACACCATTGACCATCACATCCTATTACAGAGACTGGAACATGTAATTGGCATTACGGGAACCACACTAAGCTGATTTGAATCCTTTCTATCAGATTGATCTCAGTTTGTACATGTTAACGGTGAGTCCACCAGGTTCTGTGCTTGCATCGATTCTATTCACCTTATATATGCTTCTTTTTGGCAATATTATTAGGAAACACTCCATAAACTTTTATTGTTATGCAGATGATACCCAATTATATCTATCGATCAAGCCAGATGAAACTAACCAGTTAGCTAAACTTCAAGCATGCCTTAAGGACATGAAAACCTGGATGACCTGTAATTTTCTGATGTTAAACTCTGACAAAACTGAAGTTATTGTACTTCCGAAACACATTATCTAAAGATATAGTTACTCTAGATGGCATTGCCCTGGCCTCTAGCACCACTGTAAGGAACCTCAGAGTTATCTTTGATCAGGATTTATCCTTTAACTCCCACATGAAACAAACTTCAACGACTGCCTTCTTTCACTTATGCAACATTACAAAAATCAGGCACATCCTGTCTCAAAATGAGACAAATCCCTTCAGACTCTCCAGTTGATCCAGAATGCTGCGGCACGTGTACTGACAAGAACTAGTAAAAGAGATCAGATTTCTCCAATATTAGCTTCTCTGCAAAGTAGATTGGGAGCCACAGCCTTCAGTTATCAAGTTCCTCTCCTGTGGAACCAGATCCCAATTTGGGTACGGGAGGCAGACACCATCTCCACATTTAAGAGTAGGCTTAAGACTTTCCTCTTTGATAAAGCTTAGGGCTGGCTCAGGTGTGCCCTGAACCATCACTTAATTATGTAGCTATAGGTCTAGACTGCCGGGAGACTTCCCATGATGCACCTTTCCTCTCTCCTTCTCTCCCTCTCCGTCTGTATGCATTTTTATCTCATTACTGCATGTTACTAACTCGACATCTTCTCTCTCCCGTAGTTGTGTGCTTTCTCGTTTCCTCTCTCCTTCTGTCGATTTCAGCAGGTATTTCTGCCTCTGGAGCTGCAGAGACTGGATCTGTGGTTGTGGGCCTCCTGCTGCCCCCGTGTTCCTTCTCGACAACTGCTACTACAGTTGTTGTTATTGGCTTTGTTACTAATACTGTCATTATTATTCCTATAGCTGTCATTCCTATTATTATTAATTTATTAATATTAATGTTACCACTACCATTATATTATTAGTATTTTAAAAATTCTCCCTCTCTCCCTGGGTCTCTGTAAATAACATTCTAAATAGTACGGCCTAGACCTGCTGTATAGGAAAAGTGCAGTGAGATAACTTCTGTTAATCATAACAAAAGGTCATTAGTTTTGAGAAGGGCTGTCTCAGTGCTGTGGTGCTGATGAAAGCCAGATTGGAACTTTTCAAAGGTATTATTGTTTTCCACAGCAGCGAGAAGCTGCTTTTTTGAGAACCTTGGAATCCCTGAACGGGTGATCCACAACTAAAAAGGCAGGGTTGGGGGTGATACCAGATCTTATTAACGCCACCTTTCCAGCAAAGTGCAAAATAAACTTTTCACAATCAGCATCACAATCAGCAGGGGCACAAGGAGAGGCTGGGTTAACTAACTGATCCACATTCTTAAATAGGAATCTGGGGTTGTGCTGATGGGCAGAAATAAATGCAGAGAAATGACATGTTCTTGCATCCTTCACCATCCTATTATAAAGGAGTAATAACTCTTTCATGTGTTCAAAGTGGACCTGGAGACCTGATTTCTTCCATCTGCGTTCTGCTCTTCTGCATTTCCTTTTACAGCTTCGAATACTGTCATTTAACCATGGCTGTTTTCTAGTCTTTGAGTTTGGTCTATTTTTCAGAGGAACTATGAGGTCTAAGGTTGAAGAACACAGGTAGTAAAAAGAATCAACCAAATCGTTGGTGTTGGAGCAATCAGGAAACACATTGCCAGGAGAATTGAACAGTGTACAGAATTTTGAGGCACTGTGCTCATTAAGGACGCATGTGTACTTAAAGCGGGATAAGACAGTACTAGCAGTCTGTAATTCACAGTTAAAAACAATGCATAGGTGATCAGATACAAACATGTCCCTGATTTCCACAGATGGTATTCTCTGAAAGTTAATAGAGTTAGTGATATTTAAATCAGTAGCAAGGGCATCAGAAGAGTCATCAACATGAATATTGAAATCACCACAAAGAACAATTCTGTCATAATTTAAAATAAGACTGGAAAAAATTCAGGGAGTTCCAACAAGAAGGAACCAGCTGGTTTAGGGGGGCGATAAATAATAGCAAATATGACCACCAAGGGCCACCAAGTATAAACATGAGCACTTCAAAGGAAGAAAAATCATTGCAAGCTATGAGTTTATATTTTAAATGCTTCCTATAGACAGTAACAAGGCCCCCACCACAGAGAAGAGCCATCTTAAAAGGTCTGTACTGGGTTAGAGCTGAAGTTGAGACTAGAGGTAGGGTTCTGGCCCTGATCTTTATTAAATTATTATTATTGCTGTGTCAGCTGTGTCTGTTTCATATTAAGGACCAATGCGAAATTACCACAGCAATTTTAAAAGTAGTGCTAGAAGGATCCAGGCTACAAATATGAACAGGAATAGAAATAGCAGCACTATGATCATTCCACAAGGGGGAGTTAGTGAGAGCAGAGGGTGCGTGGCTGTTTATGGTGGGAAGAGAAGAGAAAGAAGAAGAGTGAGGGGAAACAGGTGATGTAAATAGTCAATTACATGAGGAGGACAGTACAGCGTCTCGTCACAACATATCAAGCCTGTAGCAAGAAATCTTGGTGTCCTGTTTGATAGCAATTTATGTTTTGAGCAACATATCACTAAGCTTGTCCAATCACCTCAGAAACATTGCAAAAATCCGATCTATTTGAAATCTTAGTGATGCAGGAACTGTTGTACATGCTTTTATCTCCTCACGCCTTGATTATTGGAACAGCCTGTTCACTTGTCTTAAACAAAAAACTTTGAAAAGACTGCAGACTGTACAGAACTCAGCTGCTCGGCTTTTAACCAGGACCAAGAGGTACAATCACATCACATCACACTTGTTTTAGCCTCTTTACATTGGCTCCCTGTTTGTTTTAGGATTGATTTATTGTTTACTTTTAAGGCTTTCATGGCCTGGCTCCAGATTGTATTTTAGACCGGATGAAAACTAAAGGAGACAGATCTTTTGCCCTCAGGGCCCCGAGACTCTGGAACAACCTGCTCGACGAAATTAGGTTGTCTGAGTCAGTGTCTTCTTTTAAGTTTCTTCTCAAAAAGCATATCCTGATCTTATTCTGTTTGATTGTTTTTTATGTATTATATCATTCACTGTGGTATTTTATTTCTCTTTCTGTGAAGCACTTTGTACTTTTGTTTTAAAATGTGCTCTATAAATACATTTTATTATTATAATTATATTATTATTGTATACGATTTATGCACATGCGAAAAGAAAAAGTAATCTCTATCGGTCAGGTGCTGCAGCCTCCAGATATCGACAAGAGTCATAGATCCAATTAGATTATTTAGAGCAATGGTAGAATTAGAAGGAGAAGTAGGATGAGTGGAACGCCTATCGTAAAACAGTCTAATGTAGTCTCCTCCTGCAATTAAGTGAGTGGTCGATAAATCTGGGATAAGATTAAAAGCGTTCCTAAAAAATCCGGGATCGTCAAAATTGGGTGCATATATATTTAAGAAAGTTACACATTTTGACAAAATGTGGCCTGTTACAATAAGATAACGACCATTCAGGTCCACCCTCATGTGTTCGAAACACTTGCTCTTGTAAGCTAAGTTGAGCTTAGTTCTTAACGAAACTGGGAGACCAGAAAACCACAGGTTCATCTTGGACATCTGGAAATAGGTGAGGTGACGAGGTGATTAGACTCAGTGGCTCAGGCCTGCTATGGGATGTGGCAGGTGTAACAAACCTGTCTATAAAAGATTAGTTTCTGCAGGCTTCTGAAATATTTTCTGTTCTGTTCCATGAGTGAAAATCAGTCGTGCGGGGAAGAGGAGGTCATGCGTAGTTGCCGCATCTCTCAATTTTTTCTTTGCTTTATCAAAGGCTCGGCGTTGTTCAAATACTTCAGGTGAAAAATCTGGGTGTACGCTGTTCCGGGCTCTATTGAAAGACAGGGGAGATTGTAGGCAGGCAAGTTTGAGAATTGTATCCTTCTCTGGAAAGTGATGGATTTTGGCGATCATGGAGCGTGTTTGTGCAGGTGAGGATTGTGCACCTATGCGGTGCACCCGTTCCACTTTGAGTCAGCTGGTGAAGTTATTTGTCCCTAGGAGTTGAGGTAATAACTGCTACAAATTGTATCAGTCTGCCCTTCTCAACCTTTTCTGGTAAGCCCGTGATTTTAATGTTCGAGTGCCTAGATCGGCTTTTGAGGTCAATTAACTTACACATCGTGGTTCTGTTGATTTCCATCAGCTCCTCACACTTCTCGAGGTCCGCAATACGGGTGTCGTGGTCGGTTGCACACCCCACTAAGTTAGTAAAGCCCATTGCATGGTTGGCCAGGGTGGTTTGAACTAGGTGTAGTTTTGAGTTCAGTGCACTGAATCTAGCATTCATGTCTTCCTCCAGTTTCCCAGTAGCTGCTAGGACATTGGCCAGCGTGTGCTGTGAGCTTGGAACATCGCTAGTGCTAACGATAGTGCCACTAGCTAGTTCGGTCTGACTGTTAGCACCATCATTTCCTCGACGATAAAAGCAGCTTTATCTTCTTTCTTGGAGGCTGGTTTTGGGTTTGTAGGTTTCCCCTTAGCAACATTTTTCCCGGAGCTGCTCATAATTGAACATTCGTAGTTCAAGTGTGGATTATGAGTATAGTTTTAGTGAGGATGTAGTGGAGCCTCTCAGGAAAGCGTCTAATCCATGCAGTGCTCAGCATCTATCACTCGTTGTCGATGCTCCGTTTGTCATGGTCGTAAATAGGTGCCCAGCAGCAAATGTTTATCCCAGAGCCCACTAACAGATTAATCCCGCCATGTGGACTTGTTCAAATGTATTTGTTTTGCTTCATATCTATTTATAGTGCATGCATGTACCAAATCCAGTTTATTAAAATATATGGGAGTGGATGATGAAGGCTGTGGACTGTTGTGAAGATAATCAGTGATGCTCAGCTGTAAGAGTTTTCAGAAATAAGGGCATTTCCTCACACTGTGAAACCTCTAATGGAAATAAAAATACGTTAAAAGCAGCAACATGAAATACCTCTGTCTGTTACTCACTGGAACAACATCACACACACAAACACAAAGCCCACCACTTGTAGAAATCACACAACAGGTCCATACTATTGATGTTCCTCACCGCAGATCACGGCTGTGACGTCAGCCTGTTGTTTTTGTGCTGTTTTTTAGCCTGTAGTAAACAGGAGTCCTGCCAGGCCTCACAGGGAGCAGGATCGAACCTGTTACTGCTGCTGCTGCTGCTGATGGGGGATATAAGCAGCCTGGAACATTGGTCTGAACCACACACACACACATGCTGGGACTGGACCGGCTGCTCTCCCTGCAGCAGATATGGTAAGTGGAAACAAGTGCATGTTTTCAAGTTTTTACATTCAGTCTAATTTGAGTTTTTTCTTTCAAAACTGTGCCAATGCAGATATGTCTGCTTTTTCTAACTTTTATTGTAGTTTTGTAAAAGTAATTTTCATGAAATGAAAACAATCTAAAGTTGAAATGTATTTGGTTGAATTTGTTTAATTTCATTTGTGTAAAATTGACCAATTAACCGAAAAAAAATACTCTATTATTAATATATATTTTAATGACTACTCATGACACAATAATTAGTTAAAATATGATTTTATTTACTTGTATATTTCTTAGTATATTAGAGTATTGGAATCAGTATGACTCAGTTAATTACTATTTTACTTTTATTTTACTTGAATTTGTTTACTATTTTTACACTACAATTTTTTGTTATTACACAAAACAATTACTTGTTATTTAAATATTAATCTACCATTTTTTAAAATTGATTTTTGAGTTTATACATATAATATAAATGTCCACAGCTTTAAAACACTTTTTCCCTGAGAAACAGTCAAGAGAAAGTATTGCATTTACACATACGCATAAAATGCAGCAAAACAAGCAAACGGTCAAATTAGAGAAGCTGTGATCAATATTTATTTTCATTTGATAAATGACTACTGAAATAAACTGATTATTAACAACAATAATAAAAAACAGAACACTTTTTACACACAGAATGCAGCTCCAAGAGCTTAACAAAACAGACAAGAAAGACCAGACAATTTAAACTACAGCTGAAATTTTAAAATATATTTAATACAAGACAGGCAGTAAAATAATAAACAGTTGTAAAAAAAGAGAGATAAAAGATAAAATTAAATAATGAAGCAGTAACAACCATAAGAACCATAATAATGAGAGCTACAACAACAATTATAATTACCATAACCACTAACACCATCATTATCCTAATAGTAAATTTCTAAAATTGAACAGACATGTACAAAATTTAAAACAAATGGCAATACAACAGATTTGAGGTCAAATCAAGGCACGTAAAAGCCTCTATTAATGCTGTTGTCCTCAGATTCAGAGGCATCTATACATACTTCTCAAATACCAGAGAAATAGAAACACTAGCACTGTGTCCAAAATCCCTCTCTCGTTCACTCATTCCTTACTCCCGATAGAACAGACACTCAATAATTACTCTATAGCGAGCAGTATATTGAGATTTCAGACACTTCATTTTGTCTCATTACTGACGGGTGTAGAGTCACACAACTGTAATTTCCGCATGTATAAAACATGGAGCATTGCATTGTGGGATTGTTAGCAGAAAGTAGTGTATATGTTGTGGAATTTATGAGGGCTCTAAAAGTGAATACATTAACACACTCAGAATTCGGACACCCAAATAAAATGGCGGACAGTAAATGTAGTGTACTATATAGTAATTAGGGAGTGATTTCGGACACAGTCCTATACATTCTAATGCAGTCTAATACAGAAGTCCTAAATAAACCCTTCATGTATATTACATATTTGTTCAAATATTTGTTCAAACTGTCACTTTGGAGGTTGTAGTTTGTGCTGCTGTTAATATTATATTGTATATATACAATATTGCATTGTACTGAGAGGTGTTTCTAATATTTTGTCTACTGAATGAAGATGAGATTTTAATATGTGACTGAAGGCATACCACTTTATGTATGTTATGTATGTTTAGTCAAGCCCTAAAGGAAACTGCACTGTCAAAACGTCAGTTCTAGTAATAAACTAACATTATTATTATTATTTAGGCAAGAGTGTGCAGTTGATATTTCCTGTTTTCAGTCTGACCCTTTTCAACATTGCTGTGTGTTCCCCATGCCACACAAATGAAATGAGGGCTAACACATTTCACTATATCTTACCATGTTGACACATCATGTTCAGGATACAAAGGAGACCTTTATGTCTATGTACACATACATGTTGTACACATTCAGAGCTACTGTATGTTTTTCTGTGTATGGACTGGATGACTGACACTATTAAAAGCACTTTATATTACATTACATTACATTCAGCCACTTTTGTCCAAAGCAGCTGACAATAAATACATTCAAACCAAGTAGGAATAAGAGCTAGATATCATCCAAATGGGAGTGTATGCCTTTTAAACAAATAACTAAACACATGTTCAGTGCTACAGTACAAGTGCTTAGAGACTTTCCTTTTTCTTTAAAAAAAAAAAAGATGAGCGACCGCAGTGTATATGATTTGGGTGGTTTGCTTGTTTTTGTTCCAGAAGATAAAAGCCACAGTTGTCTGGATGTGTACTTTAGCCATCTCCCTGTTCGTAGAGTCCTGTCATGCACAGAAGGTAAAACTCACCAGCTACTCACATTTTCCATTGGTTTCCTGTACCACACCGTCTTACCAAAACAAACTGTTGTCCTCTCTTTCAGCTGAACATCCACTGGGGTCCTCAGTCCATGATGTACTTGAAGGGCAAACGTGAGTTTAATCACAAAGCAGACTCTCTGCTGTCACTTTGATTAGAGACAGTGGTGAACTGAACTGAATTCATGTGAATCAATCGATTATTTCAACATTTAACACCCTCCTTATAGTCACATTTCCAAATCTTATCCAAATGTGTCCAAATCCAAAACATGTTGCCTGTTGCACCAGCTGAATTTGCTGTTAAATCTCTGCTAAATGTTACATTGAGCTATAATTAGTTTGGATTTAACTTCTTGAACTTTGAATTTTCCCCTAAATTTCCCCTTAAATAATTGACCTTGAGGTCCACTCACTAGCTTTTACCTGAGCTTTCTAATTCCATGTCACTGTCTTCATCAGAGGGTGGAGTTTGCTCAGTTGTCATCTGGCAACCTAATCACATAACCCCATGAGTAGCTTTTACATTTGAATGATTTTGTACTGAGGGGCGAATTCACAAAGAATGAATTGCAGCCGCTGTTAGCTCCATGAATTGAGCATCATTTGCAACCGCTCTCAAGGTCCCATTCATAAGATATTGCGCTAATAACATTACAGTGCAAACACAGCCATAATGTCTTGCAGCTGAGTGCAGTTTGCCATCGTTTTGCGTCTGTTGAATGCTCATCTGCAGTTCTCTGTAGTGTCCCAGTAATATTTGTTCTTAAGGTGTACTGAAGCAGCAGATCACATGACATGGTTCAGCTACGTTTGAGTCAATGTTACAAATGCAGTTGCTAGAACAAAACTTTCCGCTCATGTGGAAAGAGATGTTTGATATGACAGAGAACTATTCTAATGATGTATTAACTCCCCCTGCTCTTTCAGTCGTGTCTGGCTGCGGGATGCCTCTCCTTTTTCCCTGACTCACTCTGTATGTGGTTGTTATTTGCGGGGCTTTAACTGTGCGCTCTGTAACTGCATGGCTGTCAGCGCTGTGTTTGTGAATTCGACCTTGTTTTTCAGTGAGACTCATTTGCATAGAAAGGGGCCAATTCTGCACCAAATGTATGCATACTACCTCATTTAGATACCTACATAGCACCGGAGCACCGCGAGTGAGGGGTGCAGTTCACCCTTTGCGGGTGCTTTGAGAATTACACGGTTTCTTTTTGTCATATTTATGCAGGTTTAGCGTATGACATACAGTATGTTTTGTATGTGTTTGTTTTTCAAATCTTCACTGAAGATTCATTAAAGCTCACTGATGCTTAAGGTGAGTAAAACATCTGTCCAGGCACCATGTTTTCTGTAGCTGTAGCTTGTCTTGTGAATCATTTTATGCACAGTTACCCAACACTGGGCCTTACATGTTTTGGAAATTTGTAAGTGTAAGTGCTGTGAACTTGAACGAAGTTTAACAAATGTTGAAGAGATTAAATCTGTTTCTGTATTTAGCAGAGGCCTTAGTACTTCACCTGCACAGAGTAAACATCAGTCACAAATGAAAACACAGACTCACAGAGGGGAGATTTCACCGTTAGTACTATATCCCTATCTTCCAAGCCACTGACATCTGGCTTATTTAACAAACTGTATTATCCAACGTCTGATGACATCAGTAGTGATACCAGCTGGTGTAATTGTTGATTTGAAAAGGCTAAAATCTATCTAATTAATCTTGACGTGTTTGCCCAAGTCACTAGTAGAGTTTATTTTATTGTTAGCTGGCTGTAACTGTAGTTGGGTTCTTCATTAAGGTCTTCTTCAGTAACATAGTTTTCATTTTGTCAGTGTACTCTATACTGTTCCATGTGTTTCCAACACGTATTCTCATCTGCCAGGTCAATGCTTCACAGGAAGAGCTCATTTACAGAATGATTACACTTTGTCATACTGTTGTAGCCCACAAAGCAAATGTGAAGATCTACTGTACATACTGAGATACACGCAGTCATCTCTTGCTATGGCACAAACCACTACCATGCAAGGAGCAATTTAGGGTTCAGTGTCTTGCCCAAGGACACTTGACATGTGGACAGGAGGAGGTGGGGATCAAAGCGCCCATCAGTGGACGACCCGCTCTATCTCCTGAGCTACAGCCGCCCCATGTCCTCTTTGGACTCCTTAAACCCTTAATAAACGTGAAATCCAATTCTAATGTGTCATTGTAATAGCTTCAGGTTTGGTGAACACCAGAATAATTGATCAGTTGTACCACAAATCTGTAATAAATCATCAGTCAGATTGGTAACACATCGTTAGTATTAGAATTGGACCACACTAAAAGAATTATCCTTCAGAATCATGTATGGCAGAAACAGGCCAATATCAGCACAGCAACATATCCGTTTAACCCTGTTCTCTGCTGTTCTTGTCTTCAGATGGCAGGAGGTTTGTGTCGGAGGATGACAACAGTGTTTTCAAGCAGGGTCTCCAGGGCTGGTATGCAGTGCTCAGAGGTACAGTACAACTTCCCTTCATCTCAGTCTGTCATTACAGACTGACTGGCTTTATTTCCTCTTAATCCCTAGTCCTCTGGCTCAGGCCCCTGCTCGAAAATGACACGCCCCAAATGAATAGGGTATATCTCTGCAAGGTCTATATGAATAATCTTAGTATCAAAATAAAGCTAGCACTTGTGAGATTTCTGCTGAGGTGTACGCATCAGTATAGATGTTACTGGGTCACAGTAAATGAATATGGAACACAGCATAAATGAAAGATTTCATTTCTGCCAAACAAAACTATACACTCAGAGTGAATATCCCCTTTGGAAGCCCAAACCAAAGCACAACATCTGAACATTTCCTGTGCCAGGACTGATGCTAATGAAGTGAAACAGCAACGTTACAGATGTTTTAGTAGAGGCATGTAGGTATATTTGTTATTTGGGTACATTTTGGCACCAACTGTGCCATTTGAACTTTCTCAGGTACCAAACTGTAATTTCACTTCCATGTCACTACAGGTATTCTTTCCATCTAAATACAACTGTTTTTGGCTGTGTTCTGAAAAATCAACCAGACCTCTATACATGTTCCCATTCAAAGAAAACCATCCAAAGGCAATGAAGTTTGACTTCAAATGGAGCAGATTTATATCAAAACTGTAGAACAGATGAAATAGAAAAGATGAAATATAATACAATGTTTCAAATATAAAAATTAATATAAAACATACATAACATATCAACATATCCAAGTACATCCTGGATTGGGAACCATCGTCTCCATAGTACGCTGGCATGCAGGAGGTTGGTGCTGGTGGTGGAGGTGGTGCTGAAGCTTTGGCAAACTCCAGTTAGCTTCCCCTTGAACTGCTTTTGGGTGAATGGTCTTTTGATGGTGGGACTGTTCTTCTTTTTTACCATTTTATGGACATCGCTGTGGTCAACAGCTTTCTTCTGCACAAGGAAGTGTACAAAGACGGTCTAATAGCATTTCATAGTTTTACGGTGCTCACTGTAATAGCCAATCAAAGCATCAGACAGACCCATGCTGTGATTGTACTCCAAACAGGATCGGGAATAGTCACATTCTTGGTTTGCTACACACCAGCCTCTTTCACTCTCCTCTTCAGTCTGTCCGCTGAATGCTTCATGCACAGCAGAGCAAATGTTCACTTCATGTGTGTCCATCCAATTTACAAAAAGGATTTAGTTTTTTCTTATCCACCGCATATCTCCCCTTTCTGCATTTTTGTGGCAGTCATTTGTTTGGTCTTAAGAAAGCCAATCCGTTTTTTTCTGATTGTCCCACATGCACCAGTGTTTTGTCTGGACAATTCCTCAAAGAGGGCAGGGCTGGATTAGAAATTGTCAACGAATAGTGTTGAGGAGAAGGAATGCCATAAGGTCCATTACTGAAGTGTAACTGAAGTGGCCTGGAACGTGCACACTCTTCCCCTTATAGACAAAACAAATCCACATGTAGGCCATTGAGGAGTCAGCAAGCACAAATATTTTGTACCCCCATTTCTTGACCAGTCTGTCATACTGTTCCTCTTGTGGTCGTTGGTTTCGTCTTCTGCTGGGTTGCTCAAGTGCAGGGACCATAAGATGGATTCAAAGCGATTTTGTGACATCTTATCGCCAGGGAATCGGAAGTTGTATGGCATTCCTTTTTCCAGTAGTCCCCTCTGTCATGCCCTTCAAGCCCTGAGAAGATGAGAATGGCCAAGAACTGGTAGAAATTGCCCACTGTGAGAGGTTTCCAAACAAACTTCAATCCAGCCTGCAGTCTCTTGGCAGCATTTGCGTGGGTGTTTGCACTGATGGTGCGGACAACGGAGGTGCTAAAAAACAGCTGGAAAAGTGACTGGGGAGACCATGAGGCGGTGGTGTCAAGGGTGGGGCCAGGCTCCCTGGCAGGCATGAACCTGAGTGGGTCTGGTCCTTTATCACTCTCTCTGTTATGCCACCTATCTTCTTCCCCCTTCCTCCTCTCTCACTCTCGCAGTGGCAGACCCACCTTGACGGCGCTTCATCAGACGGGCTGACTGATGGCCCTCGCGTATAATCGTCATCATCCTCAGCTTCACTTTGGAAACAAGACACAGGAGAAAAAAGTCATGATTGAAACACAAATGTATTCATACATGTTTCATTCAAAACATACAAGTAACAATACATAGACTACAGTCACTGTGACAGGTAATAATTGGCCTAAATGTAGCCTATAAACGTTTGTTATATAATAAACAGAAAGCCTGCAGTTACACATAATGATACAGCATTAGGTAGTGATGACCATTGTCTCATAACATTACTAGCATTGCTAATGCTAATAGCCTAGGTAACACAAGGACTTTACACATGCGCAGTATAATACAAGCCGGTAAATTTCCGATGTTCTAAGATCTAGAAAAAAATGACTATGGTTTTGCTCACAGCCAATCACTACAAGCGTTCTTTGATTGGCCCAATATCGCAGCTACAGCTAGCAGCTACATACCGTCTGTGGTGGTGAAGGAGCGCAGTGTATTTGACGGAGTTGGCCGTTCAGCCCGCTGGTCCTCTCGCGGTCACTTTGGAGCCGGCTCCGGAGGAGAAGTGACCGCGAGAGGAGCGGCAGGCCGGGCAGGAGGGACTGCGACAGCCGAAGAGATCGGCGTGTTTACCGGGGAAACTTCAGCTCCCAATCCGCGGTATCAGCAGCACCGCTGGCTTTGTGTTGGGTTTTTTGCGGAGCTACACATAGCCTAATACAGCCTCTGTGCTCGACTCAAACCGTTAACTCGTCCTTCGGAATGAATGTTTCCCAGAACTCAACACTCGGACGAACAAGGCTGGTCTGTTGTGCTGGCTTATCTTTTTATAATTAAACAAATTAAAGAACACTGCACCATAGATATGTTACAATGAATCTTAATTAAACGCTGTGAAAACATTTACTATGGAGCCATTATGCAGCTCATGACATACTGAAATTCAATGTAATATTCTGATGGTTGTCTCGTGATCCTACTGTAAGACGCACGGCTCACGCGGGTTTGTAATCTGCTGAATTGCTAACGTTGCTTCTGTTAAGTATCCGAACACGAGACGTTACAGTGTTTTGTTGCTTTCACATTTACTGTGCGATGAACATGAGCTATTTTCGGATTCTTTCATCTAAACAGTGTATACTGATGGGCATGATAATGTCAGGTTTGTGCTTTATTTTTGACATGGGACCTCTCCGTGTGTGTGTGTGTGTGTGTGTGTGTGTGCAGGCATCCAGCGACTGCAGTCGCGGGAGTTCAGTAAACCCAGTCACATCGTGAGCTCAGAGAAAGTCCTCATCCACTACCTCCAGGAGAGATGAGACACACTGCGTCTGACTGGCTACACATGGGAACTAAACTAACAATTCACTGAGAACATGTCCACAGTAACACAGACTTCAGTTCATATCACATCAGTCACGGTCCAATTTCTATTGAACGTGACAGGCAGAGACACAACCCAACCAGACCAGCAGCAAGTTCTTGTGATGTTGTTACAGTATATGAAATATAAATATTTCACTCTGTTTTAAAGTTTCCTCAGTGAATTGTTATGTTTACATCTTTGTATTTTTCATGCATGAATAATATATTTGTGTTCTTTGTACAGATGTCTGCTTGCTGTATATAAAGCAACATAAAAAGACAAAATGATCTGAATAAATGATGGAAGCTTGGTCTGTACATCTTTTTTGTCTCTACCTTTCTGGCTGCAGTGTGTCTTTTTGACCACCAGTGGGCAGCAGTCGATAGTAGAAATCTGATTGTTGTCATACAGTATTCACCAGAGGTGTTTTTACTCTGATGAAAACAGTGATGTGAAGTAAGATAATTAGAAGCATCAAAACTCTCAGTAGCTAGATCAAATATCATTGACCATCAACCTGCTTATATTCATTGAAATACTCGTATGTGACTGCCGACTGAGTAGATTTTTATCTTATCTGATTAGATGTAGGGAAGTATTACACAAGCAAATGTTATTTGGTGAGTGTACTAAATCATTGGATATAGTAATTAACCATAATATACATACAGTATATATAAAATATGTGGTCAGTGTGATAAATTACACACCAAACTACAGTATAGTGGAAACATATTTTGCTAAATTAAATATATAGAAATATTACAAGATGCCTAAATTAGGTTATTTATAAATCTACCAAAATATTTAAAAAGAAAACAGAAATAATAATTAAAAGTATACAATTCAAATAAGAAATTGTGATGTTTCCAGGATTTTAATTTTTTGTGATGTGAAGCCACTTATCCGTCCTTTATATTGTGTTTGAGTAGTCTGTCGTGATGTAAGTTAAGCCTACACCATTAGAGCTGATTACAGCCACTATTTAAGTTATCTGACCTTGTTAGCACTAAAGACAATTTAAACAAATATGTTATAAAGCCCTAATAACGTGAATGTTATCAGACTCACTTTAATGATAGTAAACACCAATTTTGTGGTAATTTAACTACAATTTAAACAAAAAAGTTATTTTCACTGAAAGTAAGCATAGGATACATATATTATTCTATATTATTATAGTCACAAATCCAAGGTTTCTGTCATTTCTTTTTCACTTACTGATACGTGAGTGTTCATAGACCTAAAAATCAGAACACAGATGCATTAGAAGCCACAACAGAGCAGAGAAACAGAAGGACAGAAAAAGTGAATATGAACAGTAGTGGATTGTAGATAAGCAGGTAAATATACTTTTTATTCCACCACATTTATCTGACAGCTATAGTTACTAGTTGCTTTATAGTTGTTATATACCAAACGATGATCTAACAAAATATGACACACTGTCTGGGGTGGTTTTAGGCTTTCACCTTAGGGTGGGCTTAGTCTCTCAAACAAGAAGGCAAGGTATCCTATTCAAAGAACAAGAAAAACTGTCAGTGCTGAAAATAGACAGATTTTACTGGGGGCCTCTAACAGTTAGAGAGGCAAGCAAGGGGGTCTGCGGGTTCTCCCCTGGATAATTTCTTTTATATTTCAGCTGCCAAATACACAATTTTCAAACAATTTGAAATGCATATGAATATGTTTCCCTGTAGACCACATTAAGGCCTACATACTGTCAATCCCACTCAAAATAGTTATAAAAGTTATTGAGCCCTAAAAAGTATTGTTTATTTATTCATGCTCAACTAATATGTATAGCTATGCATCTGTATGCAGTAATCAGGTTATTCTTCCCATAATAAGTATATTATATATAATATAGTCTCTTTAAAATCAACATCAGAAATCATTTAGTCTACTATCCCGTGCTGAGGGTGCATGTAACAAAAAGGGGACTGATTACCAAAAAAACTCTGTATTTCCTTTTATAGAGAAACATGGATATTTCTGTAAAATATGAGGCCATTAGTGAATGTGTGAGGAAAGGCCATACATATAGTCAATATAGCACACTAAACATTTATCAACTGCAACTTAACAACATACACATAAATTAACTGCACAGTTTGCTGTCAGATTAGTATATTAAGCATATATATATATGTTGAAATTAATACCTTGTGTTTTATCTTGCTATATTTGTATTTATTTCCTGGGAGGCTGTGCAGAGAGATGAAAAAAAGGTAAGCTTTCACCTTGAGGAGCTAGTCAAACACAATTGCCAGGGAGAAGACTTTTAACATCTTATCGATTTCAAAATTGTCAACATGTGGTTACACCGAAACACAAGTGAGTGACATCTAGGTTGGGTGAATTCTGTCCGCAGATGGCAGGCGGAGCCACAGGGCCATAAATGAGCATAATAAAGTTTGCTGGGGAGGTAAACGACAGCTGAGACAGTCTTCAGAGGCCGACAGTATCCATGACAATACACTATCCCCTGGACCTTTGTTCCGCCCACAGATGTACCCCGTAGTTATTTTAAGTACTCAAAAATTATAAAGGTACAATGTAGTTTGCCTGTTTTTTGGTAATAAGGTCATTATGAAATAAAATCACATCAGATTTATTAAGTGATGCAGAAGTCATCAATCTATCTTCCCTGAAACGTCAAGATTTTTATGGTCATACTGTATATATCCTGTAATAGTAATAGAATAGGTACCCAGTAGTTGAATAATAATGACAGTACACATTCTTGTTCCCCAGTACCTACATATACAGTGGTGTGAAAAAGTGTTTGCCCCCCTTCCTGGTTTCTTATTTTTGTGCGTGTTTGTCACACTTAAATGTTTCAGATCATCAAACAAATTTAAATATTAGTCAAAGATAACACAAGTAAACACAAAATGCAGTTTTTAAATGAAGGTTGTTATTATTAAGGGGAAAAAAATCCAAACTTACATGCCCCTGTGTGAAAAAGTAATTGCCCCAACTGTTAAACATAACTTAACTGTGGTTTATCACACCTGAGTTCAATTTCTCTAGCCACACCCAGGCCTGATTACTGCCACAACTGTTCTCAGTCAAGAAATCACTTAAATAGGACCTGCCTGTCAAAGTGAAGTGGACCAAAAGATCTTCAAAAGCATCATTCCGAGATCCAAAGAAATTCAGGAACAAATGAGAAAGAAAGTCATTGAGATCTATCAGTCTGGAAACGGTTATAAAGCCATTTCTAAAGCTTTGGGACTCCAGCGAACCACAGTGAGAGCCATTATCCACAAATGGCGAAAACATGGAACAGTGGTGAACCTTCCCAGGAGTGGCCGGCCAACCAAAATTACCCCAAGAGCGCAGCGACGACTCATCCAAGAGGTCACAAAAGACTCCAAAACAACATCCAAAGAGCTGCAGGCCTCACTCAGTTAAGGTCAGTGTTCATGACTCCACCATAAGAAAGAGATTGGGCAAAAATGGCCTGCATGGCAGAGATGAAAACCACTGCTGAGCAAAAAGAACATTAAGACTTGTCTCATTTTTGCCAGAAAACATCTTGATGATCCCCAAGACCTTTGGGAAAATACTCTGTGGACTGACGAGACAAAAGTTTAACTTTTTGGAAGGTGTGTGTCCCATTACATCTGGCGTAAAAGTAACACCGCATTTCAGAAAAAGAACATCATACCAACAGTAAAATATGGTGGTGGTAGTGTGATGGTCTGGGGCTGTTTTGCTGCTTCAGGACCTGGAAGACTTGCTACGATAAATGGAACCATGAATTCTGCTGTCTACCAAAAACTCCTGAAGGAGATTGTCTGGCCATCTGTTCGTGACCTCAAGCTGAAGCGAACTTGGGTTCTGCAGCAGGACAATGATCCAAAACACACCAGCAAGTCCACCTCTGAATGGATTAAGAAGAACAAAATGAAGACTTTGGAGTGGCCTAGTCAAAGTCCTGACTGAATCCTATTGAGATGCTGTGACATGACCTTAAAAAGGCAGTTCATGCTCGAAAACCCTCCAATGTGGCTGAATTACAACAATTCTGCAAAGATGAGTGGGCCAAAATTCCTCCACAGCACTGTAAAAGACTCACTGCAAGTTATCGCAAACACTTGATTGCAGTTGTTGCTGCTAAGGGTGGCCCAACCAGTTATTAGGTTTAGGGGGCAATCACTATTTCACACAGGGCCATGTAGGTTTGGATTTTGTTTTCCCTTAATAATAACAACCTTCATTTAAAAACTGCATTTTGTGTTTACTTGTGTTATCTTTGACTAATATTTAAATTAGTTTGATGATCAGAAACATTAAAGTGTGACAAACATGCAAAAAATAAGAAATTTTAGATTACACAGTAACTCTGGAGTAATTACGCTGTACATTGCGGGCTGTAATTTAAAGCGTTACCTTGTTGTTTTATTTAGTTTATTGTTACTAATGTAATGAGTCAATTTTAACTACTTTCCATACTGTTGGGTGGTTTAATCTTTCATGGTTTTGGGTTTGTGTTGAGATATTTCTTTTTTTATTTTGTATTGTGCTGCCTCATGTGTCTTGTGTAGTTTTACTTTCTGTCTTTGTTTGCTTTTCCCGCCATTTTTGATTATCTGCCTCGCCCTGATTAGTTTCAACTGTGTCTCATTTTCTCCCCTCACCTGAGTGTATTTAAGAGTGTATTCTTCCTTTGTTCTTTGTCAGTTTATCGTCATCCTCTGTGTCAAGCGTTACAGCCCTTTCCCTGTGCTTTCTAGTGTTTTGTTGGATTTATTCTTCGTGTTGGACTTTCTGACAGATTTGTTTGCCATTTTTGGATTTCTTTGCCTTTTGGACTGCTTTTCTGGTTTGACCAGTGCCTGCCTGACAATCCTTTAAGTTTTTTGTACTGTTACCTTTCATTAAAACATTAAACTGCACCTGCCCTGCTTGAGTGTCAGCATTTGGGTCCTATTCTGGCTTTCCTGGTTTCCTGGCTTGAATACCACTGTGATATAATCATAGTGTGCATAGACAGATTTAGTCCGTGTAGTCCATATACTACACCCAAAAATATTGTCAGCCCACCCAACAATATTCTGTAACCCAATTGTGTGTGTGTATTGTGCAATCTGTCCTGAAGTTTATGTGCCATTGAATTGCACGGCACGGCAACCTCTTTTATCCTGTCTACTCCGCAACCTCGGTTATGTGCTATTTTCTAGGCTGCAGCCTTGGAAGCCAGCATTTTCATTGTCTGTCATCGGTCTATGCAGGTAGCTAGCTCCACTTAAAAAATGCAGCCTACCTGGGCTGCTGCTGCCTACCCTACTGGAAAATCCAGCTTAAGTTGGTAGCTGATAACCAGCTTGGCCAGTTTGAGCTAGGTTTTTGACAGCTGGTAGCCCAGCTACCAGTTACTACTGGTGACACCAGCTACCAGCTCCTATTCTTACCAGCTACCATCTCAGATTCTCACCAGTTACCAGCTCTTATTACCAAGCCCAGCTAAGATTCTTAGCAGTTACCAGCCCCTATTGTGACCAGCTCATGGTTCCCACACCTTAAACATGAAATTCAACGACTTTTCAATGACTTTGAAGGCCCAATTCCCTCAAATTCAAGGACCCGACATGGCATAGTTTGAGACATGGATCAAGGTTACAACACTGAGAATTTTTATAATGAGAACTAGCAGGCTTTACAGAAGCTCACAGACAACAATTAAAAAGAGATAGTAAATGGAACAAAGCCCTTGTGTGGTGTGAGCCTGTCTGTCTCATCAGTCTTTCAATTTTTTATTTTTACTATGAGAACATGCTGATTCATATTTTGTATTGTTGTCCACATCAATGCAGTAGTGGGTATTTCCAAAATCCCAATGCTAGTTTGCTAGTTAGGGAGCTAGCTAACGTTAGGTCACTATGGCTGTTTTTTACACAGTACTTGGAAGAGCTTCCAAAAATGAAAGTGACTGACTTGCACCGCCTTCAGTCTGCATCCAAGTACCAAGTGTAAAAAAGAGCCATAGCGACATAACATTAGCTAAGCTATGAAAATCAGGGTGGTGTTACACTGAGTGACTAGCTAGTGTCACTAACGGTTATCTAAGACACTGAGGTGATTATCAAAATGACAAAAAACTCTACATACAAAAACGAACATTAAATACTATAACAATATGTACAAAGCTAACTAAAAAGTGAAGTAACTAACTTAAAGATGGAAAAGCACCGTAAGGTGATCACTAATGTTGGAGGCGAACGTAACGTTAAAGTTGACAGGAAGTAAATAGACGTCACATGCAGTTTAAAAAAAAGGATATACGTTGCACTACATTGTGCAAGTAAAGAATAATGGATTTACTAAGTGTGAAGAGGAGGCAACTTTAAAATGGGGAACCTATGTGGGTTAATAAGTGTCAAACTGCTAGTGAATTAGTTATGAGCAAGACCTCACTTTAGAATGGGGAACATATTCAGACTTAGAGTTATTTGGACACTATTTACACTTGTAGTTTTGTGTTTTGTTACATAGGAATAGACCATATTTATTAAGTGTTGTTAAGGGAGAATGACTATTCTTGTGGTACTACCTTTTAAGGCCCATACTGAGCAAAGCATATTAAGATCGTAATTCAACTTTTTTACTTATTATCAATAAACAGTAATTAGGAGGTTATTGAGGGGAAACTCTTAACGGCCGAGTAGTTGTAGAATATGATTATGCAGAATAGTGCTTTATAATGACTAATAAAGAGCTCACATGCTATTAATATGTATGCTAATAAGCAACTAGTTAATGGTAAATATGTGCATCTTAATATAAAGTGTTACCATTTAGTTTGTTCTTCCATGTTTTGAGGCAAACTGTTCTCATATTGTTCTCTGTAGTTACAGAGTAAGTTAGATATATATGCAATGGTAGTTCTCCCCTTGTTACATTTAGTTACAGGGTATGCAGGCTGTAATCTAAAACACTGTTAGTGCTAATCCACTCACAGGTTTGGTGTGGTCTCCCGCATAAAGGAACAGAGCTCTATCCTTGAGTCAAAGTCAGATGGAGATTTTGAACATGTACCTAACCCCTAATTAGGGGTTGACTGATAAAATTAGGGGCTGGTTCATATTTATTAGTTTTATGTGCGGCTTCGCTAAAAAAACTGCAATTCACGATTTGGCCGCTAGGGGGGAGCCAAGGTCTACGTACAGAATTATAAGGTTCTTCAAAAGCAAGCCCTTGCAATTACGGATTCTTTACCATACTTTCCTTATAATTGCATCTTTGACACTAGTACTTTTGGACTTTGACTCAGGTTGTACCATGCCAAAGGACAGGCAGTTGGTCCTGGGGAGACCTCCAGGACCCAAGACCCCAAGGACCCCCTCCAACTGGAGATTCATGCTCCAGGATGGGCACTAATTCCTGGGTAACAATCTCCCCATAGGCCTTGGGTCTTCCCAGACCAGCTTTACAGCTTTTAGTCTGGGGAACAACTCCAGGAACAAGGGCCCCCTCTGACTGGAGTTCCATGCCCCAAGACAGGGAATCATTACTGAGTAAAGTTCTCGGAATGTGCCCCTGGGTCTTCCAAAGCCAGCTTTACAAGGCTTAGGACCAGCCTCTCTATCTAGGTCCCATGCCCCAGGAAAGGCACTTTGTCCTGTGGAGACCTCCTGGAACCAGGACCCCCTTCCATAAGTAATACACACACACACACACACACATACACACACCCCTTGCCGGAGATTGGGGAGACTTGTTCATAAGTCTCCTCAATCAATCTGGTTATTCAGATTTGATACTGTTTTTAATGCTGACTCCCAACCCACCAAACATATGACCCACTCTCGTACTCTCAATAACCACTGTTGCTGAAAACTTCGCCTCTGTCTTTGCAGACTTAAGAATATGACTCTCCCTGCCCAGACCAATGACTTAGTCTGCTCCTTTAATAACCCTAGATGTTGTTGCTCCTTTTAAAAACAAATCAATCCGTACTGCCAACAAATCCCCTTGGATGAACGATGACATATGCTGTCTCAGAGAGTGTTGAGTGCAGAAATACGATCAAAAATGTTGCCTTCCTGTACCCCCAGGGTTGACTGCCCAGCCCGTGTGTCACTATTGAGCCAGTTTAGCCCAATTTCATTCTCACAGCCATTGTCTCCCAAATCTGCCCTTCCTCTACTTCAAGTGACATTGTTCCAACCTCTCTTTTTAAAGATGTTTTTAGTTCCTTAGGACCATATATACTCTCCATTGTAAATAGCTCTATTGGCTCTGGCTGTGTACCTGATTATTTTAAACATGCAATTATTCAGCCACTTTTAAAAAAGACAAGCCTTGACTCACTTATTCTCTGCAATTATAGACTTATATCAAAACTTCCATTTATTCCAAAAATCCTGGGAAAAGTTGTATGTAAACAACTCGTACAGGTCCTGGATAGCCATGATATCTTTGACAAATTCCAGTCTGGTTTTTGTTTGAGGCATAGTACATAAACTGCTTTGCTTAGGGTCTCAAATGACATTTTAATGTGTGTTGATGCTGGGAATTATACAGTTCTGTTGATGCTTGACCTAAGTGCAGCCTTCGACACTGTTGACCATCCGATTCTCCTTAACGTTATGCAGGTATAACGGGGACTGTCCTTGGTTGGTTTGCCTCATATTTGTCAGACAGGAGTTTCTTTGTGACCATTGACAATTATGTCTCCTCATCTGCTCAGCTAACGCGCGGTGTACCCTAAGGTCCTATTCTTTTCTCCCTCTACATGCTCCCCCTTGGTTCCTTAATTAGTCAATTTAAGTGCATTTCCTATCACTGTTATGCGGAAGATACACAACTATCCTTTCCTTCAAATCGAATGTCCTCAGTAACCTCTCCATCTTGCAAGACTGCCTAACAGCTACCAAAGAGAACTCAACCCTGACAAAACAGAAGTCCTCATCACAAGCCCTGAGAGCATTTCCAATAAAATACAGCAATTCCTTAGCAGCAAATGTTAAGCAAGCCTAAAAAAACCTAGGAGTTGCTGGCCAATCTATATCGGTTACCCATAGATTGCAGAATAGATTTTAAAATTCTTTTAATCGCCTACAAAGCACTACACGGGCTGACACCACTCTATATTTCCAAATTATTGTGTCCCCTAGCCACAGTGAGATCACTGAACTCAAGAACTAGGCTCAAAAGCAAAGGTGACCAAGCTTTTGCAGTTGTGGCTCCCACCCTCTGGAACCGTCTTCCCCTACTTAAAAATGCAGTCAGTAGAATGTTTTGAGAAGCTGCTAAAAACCCACCTGTTCCGTAAGCACTTTGTTCTGTAATGGTGCCTTCTGTGTAGTTTCTACTGTAGTTTTATTGTTTTTATTGCTTGTGTGTTAGACTTCTTTGTTTGCCTCTTTGTTAACACACTTTGTCCTTTAGTAGATCTTTTACAGACAAAATGTGGACTTGCTTTGCAACTTTTACATATTTTTTCTATCTGTGATCCTTCTGGGGCTCCGTAATTTCATGTTATTTCCTGTTTTTAATTTTGTATTTTCTTAAAGGTTTGCACTGTACAGCACCTTGTAACTCTGGTTTCAAAAGGTGCTTTCTATAAGTCTTGTTGTGTGATTGACCAAAATAAAGTGTTGGTTTTGGAAATTAAATTGACTCTTTTTTCATAGGAAGGTATGTGTTGTCAATTTTGACCCATAACACAACAGCTGTAACAATAATTGCTAATTTTAACGTATAAGAAAATACAAACAAGTTATTTTGGGAATTATTTTGTTTATCATTACTTTCTCATGTTCTTATAATATATTTGCCTATTCTGTTCATCACAAGCAATAAAATAGGTGATACATTTTGCCTATTTCAAACTAAAAACGATTTGTACATTGTAATTTAAATGTGGTCTACAAAGTAAGTGTATATATTATGGTTATGGATGAATAATAAGTTACTTAGCACATAAAACATTTTAGTGGATAATAATTGGTGTTTTTTTCAGTGCTTGTTAATGAATTCAATACGGGTCAAATTTGACAGATCTATACCAAAATATCAATACAACAGATATTACGTCTCGTTTTGAAGATCGATTCTAGCGTCAATAGATCGATACCAAAAAAGGGATCCGTTTCTCTCATCTATGTTGTATCCATTTGTATTTCAAAGAGTAGAACTGTCTGTGCAAACAACGTTCCATTGTCGTGAACACATCTTAGTGCATGTCCTCTTTGTTTCTTCTCTGCTGTTGTCCTGTTGTGCGCACTCAAACAACATATGCATCATGCACAAGCTGCTTCCTGACTAGTTTAATCCGGCACATAATTGCAGTGATGGATGAACAAAAGAAAACATTGCAAACTGCAGGTGTGTATCAAACCCGGGGCTCACAGGTGGCAAGTATAAATTCTACTCAGCTAACCTTTGGCATCATTTAGTGGTCATGAAAATGTATTTAGATTTAGCCTACTGATGATGCATTAACCTAATAAATCATGACACACTACTCTCCCCTACATGAAAGTACATAAGCCGCTTTTAATAATAAAAAGTATCTGTATCAATATTCACGATTCTGGCCCTGTATTACTTGGTATCAGATGTTCTTCTTCTTCTTTTCCTTTCGGCTGTTCCCTTTCAGGGGTCACCACAGAGAATCATGTGCCTCCATCTAACCCTGTCCTCTGCATCCTCTTCACTCACACCAATTAACTTCATGTCCTCTCTCACTACATCCATAAATCTCCTCTTTGGTCTTCCTCTAGACCTCCTGCCTGGCAGCTCCAACCTCAGCATCCTTCTACCAATATATCCTACATTCTTAGCTTTCCTCTTCTCTCTCTGCCTACGAACACACCTTCCTCCTCTCCTTCTTCATCTTCGACCAACAGCAATCCAATTTCCACCGCTACCCTGTAGGTCAACAGCACCAGTGGTGGTCGTTGTTATGTGTGTTAGTTTTGATCTGGTATGGAAGTCATTGTCACAATTCGCATTTTTAATTTGGCATGTGTTTTACGTCGGATGCCCTTCCTGACACAACCCTCTGCATTTATCCAGACTTGGGACTGGCACAAGAAGACACTGGCTTGTGCCCCCCTTGCGGTTGCATTATTACTTGGTATCAGAACAAAACCAAATTTTGCAGTATCGCCCCCCCTACTCAGTAGGTCCAACCAGTTCTCATTCCCAGGTCGTCAAATACCGACGTTTTGTCAGGCCCCTTGGCGTCTCATACAGACGCACAAGGTACCCTTCAGCATCTGTATGAGACACACCAGCTTTCAATTAACTCCAATGTAAAACCATCCATGGCAATATCAGACACTCAGAGGAACTCATATTACAGAACTGAGGACACGCCGCCCGGAAGTATTTCCCTCACTGTTAATTAAGGTTTTCTTTCAATGATATCCTCAACATTTCTCCACAAAAAACTCGAAAGTGTCCTTGATAATTCAACAATAAGACAGGTTAATGTTACAGCTATCAGTTTAGATTATTTCTCCTTCAAGTCTGAGTCTAATTTTCTGTTGTCAGTTTTGGATAGCGGAAGGCAAGACTACATTACCCATGATCCTTAGCCACCACTGCAAGAGGAATCCAGCTCACCACCAAACCTGAAGTCTGGTGGAAAACTTTTAAATTACTTAATAAAGTATTTATTGTACAGTGAATTTACAGTTATAATCAGCCAGACATAGTGTGCCACATAGGTTTTTACATAGGCATGAAATGCTCCCTGATCCAGGGGAAAACTTTTTTTCTCTTCCCATTGGCTGTTTTCGGTGTCAGTAATGTGGAACCTGTAAACTACGGGGAGTTCGACTCCTGTTTTGGCTAAAATATCTTAAATAAACCAATATTTTTCACTTTTTTAAAACATATATCATCTAGATGAAGTGTAATTACTAGTTCAGCCATACTAGATATTTCTTATATTTAGACCCTATTTACAACACTACTTTGAAAACCAAAAGAACTACAACTGTGGTACTGATTTGTATCAAGCTGCATGGTGGGCTTTCAAAGGATTGAAAGTTGTGAAAACTGATCTCATTCGAAAGCCTTGTTCTTAGTCTTTCACACCTGGAAAACACGACAGCCAATTCTATTTGATATAGTGTACTGCGCTCCTGGTCCTTATTCTGAATTTTTATCTGAATTCTCAGAGTTTTTATCAAGTTTAGTCCTTAAAACAGATAAAGTAATTATTGTAGGTGATTTCAATATTCATATGGATGTTGAAAATGATAGCTTTAGTACTGCGTTTATCTCATTATTTGATTCGATTGGCTTTTGTCAATTGTACATGAAGCCACTCACTGTTTTAACCATACCCTCGACCTTATTCTGGTATATGGCATTGAAATTGAACATTTAATAGCCTTTCCACAGAATCCTTCATTATCGGACCATTATTTAATAACTTTTGAAGTGCTATTACTGGACTACATGCCATTAGGCAAAAACTCCTACTCTAGATGTCTATCTGATAGTGTTGTAGCTAAATTAAAGGACGTGATCCCATCTGCATTTAATTCGGTGCTATGTCTCAATATAACAGAGGACTCCTATGCAAATTGCAGCCCCTCCCAAATTGACCATCTTGTTGATAGTGCTGCAGGTGAACGACACTCGATTCTATCGTAGCCCCTCTAAAAAAGAAGATAATAAAACAAAAAAGGTTAGCTCCATGGTATAACCCCCAAACCCGCAAATTAAAGCAAACATCACCAAAACTTGAAAGGAAATGGCGTTCCAACAACCTGGAAGAATCTCATTTAGTCTGGCAAGATAGTCTTAAAACATGTAGGAAGGCCCTCCATAATACTACTCATCATTAACCCCCTGGGGTCGCCAAATGTGTCGGTGCGTTTAGTCGAAGTTTACTCAATGTTTCTATTAATATCTCCGTAATAATACAGCACAGGAATATGGTTCAGATATTGTCAGAATCTGTAGACTCTCCACTTCTGAGTCATTATTCTCGCGAGATCGTATGTGACTCACACAGCGAGGAAGAGAAGAGAGCTCTCGTCTGTCTCTCACTGTACGTAATTGGTGGGTTTGTGTGTCCATCTGCATTGGCTGAAACAAACCAATGGACACTCAGGAAATCACTAAGGAATGTGAAATTGCTGTGAAATGGAAGACAGAGTATCCCACCCCCACATCTCATTCAGGTGTGATTTGCTGCTGTTTGGGGTGGACAAGACAGGTAGCAGATATGATAAATTGGAATAGATACAGAGAAGATTAGCTGACAGGACAGAAGAAAGCCATCATGGGTTGCAGGAGATGTGAACGTTGCTAAAGCCAAGGCAAGCGAAAGGACACACCGAGAGTGTGACGTTGCCCTCTGCATGCAGCTGGATAGACAGTTGAAACATGCACATTATGTAAATATTGTAAATAGTGGGTTTTTTTCTGTTTTTTCTGCATAGTAAATATTTGATTTGAAAAAAACTTGTTGAAAAAGTGAAACATGACAACATGCACATTATTTAAATATTGTAAACAGTGTGTTATTTCTGTGTGGATTTTTATATGCATAGTAAATGTTTGGTTTGAGAAAAAAACTGTTAAACTTAATGCTAATTTTTCATTTGCACACATCCCGTGAAGCTTGATACAACATGTATGAAGTCCCTATTCAGTCCCATTTTATCTCAGTCCCTCTAACATTTGGTGAAAGTAGAGTCACAGAGAACACTTGTACTCAAAATATTATATTATAAAATGTCATTTTAGACATTTATTCTGCATTTATATACTATTTTATTCATATATTCAACTACTGTGAACCTAAGACTTTCGTAAACCCATTTCAAGCGCTAAAATAATTATTCCACCTGAGTAATGGTATGTTTTCCCAAGAGATTTGAAGAATTTCAAAAATCGGACTTGACAAGTTGTGCCTCATTATACATAGAGCTGAGGTTTTGCTACACATTTTGATATAAAACACATGGTATCTTGTTATGCAAGTGCCTTTAAAAGGTGAATTTAAGAAGATAGGTAAAATCAAGAAAATGCTCTCAGACCCCAGAAGGTTAATAGAAGAAAATAAAAAAATATCCCAGGTTTCTTTTAAGCACTGTAGCCAGGCTGAGAGAGAGGCACAGCTCTATTGAGCCATGTATTCCTACAGCCCTTAGTAATAACAACTTCATGAGCTTCTTTAATGATAAAATCTTAACTATTACAGAAAAAATTCATCACGTCCTGCCCTCAACTGGTACCGATTTATCTTCAAACACAGGCACTTTAGAAACAACTGTAAAACCTGATATATATTTAGACTGCTTTGCTCCTATCGACCTTCTTCAACTAACTTCAATGATTTCTTCATCTAAGCCATCAGCCTGTCTCTTAGACCCTATTCCAACTAGGCAATATTATTAGGAAACACTCCATAATACACACACATAGACCCGCACATAAGGGGGGAAAAAGGGGAAGCTTTTATTTTGAACCAAAATACTCACCATTACTTATACAAAAATAAACATTTTATTTATTGTTGCTTTAGTAAAATGTAGCCTGCCTATTTCATAGTGAAACCCCCTCACCTGAAAATTATTCCTTTTTTTTGTATGCAATATCAACACTTCTGGCAAATGTTGGAGGAAATTTCCTTGCAATGTCAGGACCTGCACATAAATTGGGATGCCAGAAAAGAAAGGAGATGAAAAGGAGGGAGCTGACAAGGGCTTTAGACCCAAATAATAATGTAAAGACCAACTTTTTTCAATCAACTCAGAAAGCTGCTCCCAGCCAGGCTGTAGAGCGAACGATAGCCAGGAGGCTAACGTTACAGCTAACGTTACTAGACAAGCAGTAGCTAGCGTCAGTGAAGGAGACACCACCACCTGTGAGAAAGAGGATGATATCAATAATAGCATTCTGCATTTAACCCTGACACCAGGATTTAAACCCACGGCGACTTTTGTGGAGGGCATTGATAATGATGTGGTTGAGTCTACTTCTGTGGAGCCAGAACAAAAAACACAGGCTGGTGGACATGAAGGGGAAGCTTGTCATTGACCCCGGAAGCTACAAGGATCCAGGAAAATGGCCTGAAAAAATTACTGATGTAGAGAGAGAAAACATTGTTAGAGCACTGGCAGGTGTTGACAGCACTACGTTGTTAAAAGGTATGTCAGCTAAAGATTGAAGGCAAGCCTTTCCCAGACTATTTGTCATACTTGTTGGGATTTACAATGGTTAAAGGCGGGCACCCACTAGTGTAGGTGCGATCAATTCATTATGGCTATCAGAATTATCAAAGATAATCATAAATAACTTTAATGAATAAAGTCCTCTGCGGCACCACTGAAGGATTTGGAGTTCAACATAGAAGAGGTTGGCAAATTACTCACCCTTGTGCAACATTAAAGAAGCCAGCATAATTATACACAAACATAATAAAAGCAAAAACACACAATATGAAGACTAACTCTAAATACTAAACTACAGAACAAAGGGTGTGTGTGTGTGTGTGTGTGTGTGTGTGCGCAGGTCTGGGTGTGCGCCAGAAGGAATGTGTGTATGTTTCCTACGTATGTCTTGTGTGCACGAGCATGAAACCACGTGGTCAGAAACAAAGGAACATGTGCAGCGGGAGCTTTAAAGTTACTCTCCACCGTGTGTGTGGTTGTGTTTAAGGGCCAAACTAGAGGTGTATGTGTATGATCTGTTTAGGATAACCGTGCCACCCCAGATATATCACATGTTGTATGTGTCTAACGATGACACAAAGAACAAATGAACAAACATTTTATTGAGTTTGTAGACTCAGCAAAAACGATAGGAAAAGAAATCACCAGCAGATCCATGCCAAGATAGAAGAATCGTGGCATGGAATCAACCTCACTCACTGCCGTGGACAAGGGTATGATAATGGAAGTAAAATGTTGGGAAAAGTTAAAGGTGTGCAAGCCCAAATTATCCAGGTAAATCCTTTGGCCACATTTTCACCCTACGTAATCTAGTAGGTGTACATGCTGTCCAGGCATGTGAGGAAATGTCAACTTATTTCGGATTTGTCAGTTGCCTCTACACACTCTTTAGCGCGAGTCCAGACCGGTGGTCTGTGTTTAAGGAAAAGACGGGATGCTCCCTCCACCGCCTGAGTGATTCATATTGACGCGGTAAGACCTATTGCTCACCACCTCCCCAGTGGGATTGAAGCACTTGATTGCATAATATCATCCTGTAAATTATTCAACAAGGCCTTATTAGATGCATGCACACACTCACCCACCGATGGCAGCAGAGCTGCCATGCAAGGCGCTGGCCTGCCCATCGGGAGCAACTTGTCTGACTTATTTAAGCAATAGTTTGCTAACATGTTAGCCATATCAACTTCATAAGGCAATAATATGTCAGTGTTGTATTTATAGCTTGTTCTGTTGCCCCCAAGTAGTCAAAAAAAAAATAAATGAATGCTGCTTTAAGAAAAGTATTTCTTCCACCACTGAATAAAAACATACAGTATGTAATAAAATAAAATGTGAACTGAACAGAAATTATTATAAAAAGGCAACTTTTCAAAAGAGTGCAAAATTTGGCTTTTATCCAGTGAGTTATTAAATGTCAGCTTAGAACTTGATTAAATATAATGACAGAAAGGGGGAAAAAGTCCTTTGCCTGTACAAACATACAGACTGTGGCCCCCACACAAAGGGGAGACTCTTGAGGGACGACCTGCAAGGTGAGGGTCACATGACAGATAAAGGCGTCAGTAGGCTACTATTCGGTAGCCTGTAGGGGTGTAATGATACGTGTATTTGTCCCGAACTGTTTGGTACAGGATATTTGAATCGGTACGCAAGTTCCTCAGTTGGGTACGCCCTGCAACCCAAACAATTACTGTCAAGAAAGTCTATTGATGTCCACTACTTGCAAGCACCAAACTGAAATTCTGGAGTGTGAGTTTTACCCGGAAAGTTTTGGCAATACACCAGTTGTTGTCTATCAGCTGTAGCATCCTAGTCGGCTTAGCCTGGTTAGCCAGGTTAGTCAAACTCCTGTAGTGTCACTGCCATCTGAATGGCAAACACAAATGAGAGCTGGAGGATCCTCCCATGACATTTAGATCCACTGTATGGGAGCATTACGGTTTCCCGGTTAGTTACAGCAAAAGAAAAGGACAACGATTAGTGTCAAACTGTATGCAGACATTGTTCAACTGAAGTGGGGTATGTCTCTGGATACACTTAAAACATTTACGACTGTTAGCTAACCCTAACCCTAACCCAAATGTGTCAATTAGTGGAACAAGACAAAAACAAACTGGAAGGCAAGTCCATCTCCCCACAGTTATCAGACAGCCTCTCACTGCAGATTTGGGCCGTGCCAAAGCAATAACTATGCTATAGTGCTATAGGAGTGTTTATCGCTGTGGATATGCAACCATATTCGTGAAGAATATAGCATTTAAGCATATGGTCAAAGTGCTCAAGCCCCACTACAATATGCCTTCATATGTGCATTTTAGTCAGTCTGCTGGGACTGCCCTGTATTAACAAGCACAAGCTGCAATTTTTCAGGAATTATCAACAGGTCAGAGTCTTACGATGGAGCATTACTGATATTTGTTATTTATTTTTGTTATATATTTTTTCTTATTGACAATATGCCAGTATTTGAGTTCTTTAACTGTTACAGAAAGAATTATGTTGAATGTTTACATTTTTCAAAATAAATGACAAAAATGTTATTTTCAAAATGTTTTAGTTTTCTCTGCTGTACCCGAAAACATACCGAACTGTGACCCCAAAACCGAGGTATATACCAAATCACGAATTTTGTGTACTGTTACAACCATAAATTGTATATAAAGATGGACGACATGACAGCTCCCCAAAAGTGAAGCCAAAACATCTCGGTCGCCCTGGTGGCTGACTGCAGAATAGGTCATAAACCCTGCCCCTCCATGTTAGCGGCTGGGACAAACTAAAAAAATCAAAGTACACGCCAAATAAATTTTTCCCAAATATGGTTTCTGTCATTTTAGGTAGTTCTCATCACGATGATGATGTTTGTTCAAGTGTTAACTTTTCTGATAAGTTTGGTTTTAATGAGCTATTTGATGCTAAAAACAAGGGGGTGTGACATCACGACTGACAGCTGTGATTGACCGCTGCTCTGAGTGAAATAGTCACGGGGGCACTTGCAGACTTCTTGTCGGGAATTGTACGTAGAGTAGGAACTTCGAGAGGAAATGTAACTTTAACTTGCAGTAAACTTACCTAAGGGATCTGTTTTTTTGGTAAGTTAAATTTATGTTTTGCCAGGCTGACAGAGAGTCACAGCTAAAAGCTATGTAGCTATGCTATGAGGAAACTAAACATGAGCCTTGAAAAAAGACTTTAAAAATAAAAGGACATTAAATTCATGAGCCTTTAGAAGGACGTTTTGTGTAAAAATACTCTGCCCAGTAGACTATCTCCTGATAAGGCCTGTATAAAGTTACAAAGTAAGGTGACATATCTATTTAGGAATAGAGGATTTTTCTAGCTAATGCCATTAAAGGGATTGAAACGCATTCTCAAGGGAGACCAGGTTCTAAACTCTAAAACAGAAAGAAGATTAGTAGTAAAAGCAGAAAAACATTAATAAAATAAGACATCACTGTGGGGAGGGGACTTAAAAGGCGGAGCAACAAAAATTCTTTGAATAGCATTATTAAAGTTTAGCACAAAATAGAGACCACGTAAAAACAATATTGTGTGATAAAAAATTACAAGCTAAAAAAAACATTCAACATTTGAATTATACATAAACATTGGTACAGTCAGAGGGTGTGTAGCCTACGGTGGGAGACAAAAATAATAAAAATAAAAAGTAAAATAACACTATAAGAGTACCTTTAGAAATTGATAGATTTAAAGGTTTGGGATTTCACTTAAATACTTAGTCTAAACGAAAGCAAAAATAATTTAAAACTAATAATTTAGCAAAATAGTGGCACAAATAATCATGACAACTGCAAAAATAACAGTGGAAGAAATTTGAATACGAGCAAATCCACTGCTTGAAACTATAATAAATATAAATATAATAAAAAGATTGCCCAAAGGTGGGTGCGAAGAACAAAGAACACCGCAACCAAATGGCCAGAGGACACTTTTGACGTGTGTGGGTGAGGAGATGGCAACTCTCATCACAAATCATAAAATAAAAGACAAAGGAAAAAATAGGCAAAAGAAAAGAAAAGAAGAGCAAGAAGTGATAAATCTTTATCTATGAAAAGTAAAAGAGTTATGTAAAACAGCAAGAAAGTGCAGAGAAGTGTTGAACCAAGACATGGATAAAGAAAAGGCCCCACCATATGCACTCCAAATGCCTGTAATGTCTAAATACACAATCAATGGAGATTATGAAAAAATCACAGAGGGACACACAGAGAGACATCATCCAACCGCCAATATATGCTCTCAGAGACAGAGACATATTTCCGCACTATCCAAGCTTAAAATCAAGCAAAAAAAATCAAAGAAAGCAGCAAGTGGAGGAAATGATATGGAGGACATAGAAAAAATGTACAGAGCAGAGAAGAATGGTGAAAGAGGAGGAGCACAATGGGATGGAGGCTGTGACGAATTGCAGTTTGCGACAGAGGAAGGAAATACAAAAAAATCTGACCCAACAAAAGAGCTAATGAAAGAAGCTATTAACAGAACATGGCAAGAGTTAGAGGACTTTGAAAAACTATTAAAAAAAGTGGACAGACATTTATTCCAGTGCAATAGGAAACAGGTCCAGACCCAAACGATAAGGACCTCCCATTTCATACCTCTCCGAATTTTATATTGCCCCTGCTAGTGAAAGGCAATGCCATGCATTCCATTCCATGGACTGCAATGGATATGGAAGGACTCATAAGCAGACTGCCCAACATCTACAAGGGGGCACACAAGTGGATACGAACATATGAAGAGGAAACTAAAGGACACCTGCTGGCAGTGGGAGATATGAAAGCCCTGCTTGGAAGAATCTTGGGACTTGGAAACATGGAAGAGATTCTAAGGAGCACCACAATGTTTGTTGCAGTAGGCACCCCAGTTAGAATATGTATAGAAGACAATGTGTTCTAGATGACACTGCAAAAATATTATAAAGAAGAATCTACTGTGTTCTGGTTGGGACAAATAAATGAAGAAGTTTACAAAGCCTGCTACCAATGGAAACCCTTCATAATGGCACAAATTCCAAAATCCAGGAAACCATCATTGGACTCTCACTGTACCTTGCAGTTCTACACAGAGAACAACGAAAAAATAAAAGAAAATTGGCTTAAAAAACTACCATGACATGTACAGATCGATGCCGCATCTATCATTGTAGGAAAACAAGGAACTGCATTAACTTTATCTAAGAATAAATATTTGAAAGAAAATAAAACATGTTCTTCCACACATTAGCCTGAAGTAAACCCTGACTATGAGTCTAAACATTTAAGTTCAATAGTATTAGCAGCAAAACAGCAGAAATGGGAACCAACTCAGTGTCCTTAAATATGGCATAGCAAAGATAAAAAATGTATCAAAATCATATCCTTTTCTGCATTAGCTACACCTCAGGTAGTCAGGCTTAAACTCTGCACAAATGATAATAAACAAAGATGAAGATTTGTAAATTAAGTAGTAGAAGACTATGATGCAGAGGGGCCTAATCAACACACATTCCTCACAAATGTTCCTCCAACTTCTAAATATTACACAGTCAGTGATCTTTGCTCCGCATTTTTCAGTGTGCCACTAAGTCCCAGGTCTCAACACTTGCATTTACATATCGAGGTAATCAATATACTTATCGGCAAGGCTTAACAAGGTGTTAAAAGAAGATTTGCATGATTTACCAAATAAAGTCAGCAGTACTGTTATCCAGTATGTTGATGATTTACTTGTTTGCTCAGACACACAAGAACAATGTCATAAAGACTCTATTACAGTGTGCAAGAGCTGAGAAAGGGGGGGTATAAGGCCTCCCAGCAAAAACTACACTATTGTCAAACTAAAGAAGAATACTTGTCTCGAGTGTGCAAAATGGTACTAAAAGTGTTTCACCATCTCAACTCAAAGGTATATCTAAAATTCCCAAACCAATGACGGTGAGACACTTAATGACACTCTTAAGGTTAACAGAGTGTAGTTGTGACTGGATAGAGAATTATACATTAATCACCGCACCTTTTAAGAAACATGATAAAAGCTGCAGGAAAAGACAAACTTCAGGTAGCATTAAAATAGACTGAGGATGGAGAGCAGGCATTTATTGCAATAAAAAACCTACTTCAACAAGCTCCTGCACTCACATTACCAGATTATGATAAACCATTTCATCTGTTTGTCTCACACCATCTGCAACATGCCACAGCAATTCTGACGCAAACTACAGGAGTGGGTGAAAAGAAACAACCAGTAGCGTATTAATCCACTGCCCTATCGCCTGTAGAACAAGGCACATTTGATGTATGAAAAAGCATCCTCTATTACTATGGGATATGATATCCAAATCCACACGCATCACAAACTTGCAAACCTGATAGAGAGAAGTACATTTGTATTAATCAAAGATTACAAACATATACTTGATTGTTGCAATACCCAGATGTAACTATCAGAACATGCGCAACAGTAAACCCCGCTGATTTGATGCCTCTTCCCCATGAGGGAGAGCCTCATGATTGTGAAACAGGTACAGACTTTTGTTGAATTCAGATCTTACCTGAGTGCAACTCCACTCCCCATGGCTAAACTCACCTTTTTTGTGGATGGGTCCTGCTATCGAGACCTGGAGGGTTTAAATGCTGGATATGCTGTAGTACAACTTAATAGTGATAACACCACAATGACCAGAAAAGCAGAACAATGTGCACAACCATGCTTTGTGTAACTAGCTGAACTAATGGCCTTAACTTAATCATGCAAATTAGCCAAATATCACACTGTTAACATTTATACTGACTCAGCTTATGCGCACGGTGTTTGCAATCTTTTTAGGGCAACTTGGAAAGTAAGGGGGTTCAAAAAGACAGATGGCTTGCAGATCCGCCATCACGATCAAGTTATAGCATTAATGGAAGCCATGATGCTTCCACAGAAAATTGCAATAAATAATAATAATAATAATAATAAAATGTCAAGCGCAAAAAGATAGTTCAGCGCAAACAAGAGGAAATAATACAATCGACGAGGCAGCAAAGTTTGCTGCCACTGCTGACCCTAAAGCTATTATGTTGTTAACTGCTGAGCTTACAACTGACATTACTGAAAAAGATCTCCTTGACATTCAAAATTCATCACCACAGGCTGAAAAAGAACTGTGGCTTCAAAAAGGGGCATCTCAAGGCCCTGACCAAATTTGGAGGTCTCATTAGACATAGTGCGCATGTGCCAACGTGCATGCTGCCTGTTGCCGTAGCTCCGTCTTGTCGTCTTACTTTTTCCAACTATTAGCTTTCCTTTTTCTTCTAAACTTGGGTAACTTGTGTGTAAGTATAATTTAAACTATTCTCTTTACGAAAATGAGAGTAGAAAGTGTTTTAGTACTGTTTTTCGCCATGGAACTTCTTCTCCTGCTACTTGGTCAGGGAACCGCTGCAGATCACGCTCTCCCCGGGCTGAGGAGCCTGACCCTGAAGACTGGATAAATAACTGATGCTTTTTTTTCCTCTGTATTCATTCAGAGCAGATTATACTGATGTATGTTTTTGCTGCTGTGAGTCCGTCTGCAGACGCTTGAAGTAAACCTACAGAAAGACAAGTGATTGCCTTGAGTGTTTCTTTATTCAGAAGAAATTGCCACTACAATTTGGCGTTGTCTGCATTTTCACTCATGTGAGAGGACTTGGGCGCTCGGAGCGGCAGGTTAAGACCGTGCACGGCTAGAGTCTGGGACTCTTTACCTCAACCTCCCCGGAAAGGAAGGGTGGAGACGAGGCGGTCTGCTGCCCTGAGTGTCCAAGGCTCGCTCACCGCTGTGATTCAGTGAACCTAGTGGCTGTGGCAGCACTGTGGTGAGTTTACTCAAGGGGGCCCGGGGGTATACCGATTCTACCGTGAGGGGTGTGCATGACAGACGTGTCAGCAGGGCAGGTCTGGGACCACTGTGTGAATCATTGTAGTATTTGGCCAAAATTTTCGCTGTCAGACAGGATATTTCCTACAGACCGGTTCCTTTCTGCAATTCTTTTCTACACACTCTTGCCTGACTCATTAGGTTCCCTCTTGGGTTATTTAAAGATTCGTAGTTTGGAACTTATCTTTAAAAAGGGGGGGAGGGAATGTGTGAAGGGAAAAAAAACAACAAAAAAAACAACAAAAATAAAACAAAAATAAAATAATATAAAATAAGTAATAAAAAAACTGAGTAAGTAAAAGGTGTGAATGCCAAACGGATGATCTGGGAAGGCAATAAAACAGGCCGCTCTTAGAGGCATTGAAGGGTTAATATTTTTTTGGGTTCTCAACTGAGTCAGTAAACTAAAACTAAAACTAAACTGTCTTTCCCCTAGCAGCCAGCTTCAAGGTCCTTTTTAATTTCCTCTTAACAGTGGCAGAAGCGCTCCTAAGAATCCAGCCAAAATATTAAAAAGCACAAAGAGGCCATTTAAAACACAGCACAGCATTGACCAGCTGGACATCTGGGTAAAAGAATCAAAAGGCAGCTTCTCTCTCAGACAGATAGAGATGAGATATTAAAAGGCAAATTAGAAGAGAAAGAAGAGTCACTCAAAAGAAAAGAAATAAGCAATGTAAAGCAGACTGGAAGGCTTATGCTTGTTGGCAACATGAAGCACATATCAGGGATAAAAAATTAAATAAGGCAGGGACAGATCCACCAAACACCTCTGTGTCTCAGTATGTCCCACAGTGTGCCAAGCTGGATCTGGACCTGGACTCGGCCCCCGTCAAAGGAAGTCAGCCTCAACAACGAGCAGCAGCAGCTACAGCAGCAGCACCAGCAGAGGCACAACCACCAACTGCGGCCTCAATATACCCGAATGAGGCAACAGGAGGACAAGGATCATTCATGCCCACACCTCCAACACCCAAAGAGGCCTACAAATCACATTGGGGTGGCCCAAACACCCCCAATCGCCCTTCCAGCCCTCATCGCACTCGAAGCAACAAAGAATTCCGGCCCAGATCAAACTCTGGCACCTCCTTAAAAGTGATTGCACAGATGATGGAGGAGGCAGCAGGAGATGGGACCTCACAACTGATTTTCAGACCATGGACATATGCTGACCTGGAAGAAGCTGCACAGTTTCTCCCCTCTGTTCGGGATGAGGGGGAAGCATTCGCCACACAGTTACTGGCCTTCTGCCAACAGTTCAGACCCACCACCATCGAGCTACAGAGACTGTTAGGAACTCAGATGGGCACAACCTGGCCGAGAGTGTGGGGGGGCTTTCCTCCAGCAGATATAAGGCTGAAACAGACAGAGTGGGACCATGCTAATAACATACCGTATAAGCAGGCTGTCATTGACCTCTGTGACAAAATAAAGACTCTTTTTCCCCTGAGAATGGATTTGGGAAAGATAACAGCCTGCAAACAAAAGGATGGTGAGACTGTAGTAGAGTATGTGGCCAGGCTCACAGAGATCCATAATACACTCAGCGGATTGAAAAAGCCTGAAGCTACGGGGGGTAATAATACAATCACCCCCTGGGAAGTACATCTACGTGACCGTTTCATCAATGGCATCTGAGATTGTGGACATGGTGAAACGTGACTGCGTAACCTGGGAGTATGGTAACCTGGAGACCATAGAGAGATACGCTATCCATGCAGAAAAATTCCTCAAAGATGAGCAAAGGAAGAAAAGTACGCAGCTGACGGACAGATTACAGATGGCGCAGCTGAGGGCGTATGAGAATCAGAACAGAGGCCGAGACCAAGGCCAACGGGGATGTGGAGGAAGAGGAAGAGGACGAGGAAGGAGTGACTCTTGTTTCAAATGTGGCAAAATGGGACATTGGGCAAAAGTTTGCCCCAAGAATCACGAGCAGGCTGACTAACTAGATGGGGTGTCACAATCAATGTTGCTGGAAAAGATATTGTTTTTCTTGTGGATTCTGGTGCGACTGATTCTGTCATCAGAGAGTCAGAATTTGCAGTCCTTCCAAAGATGAGTGGCAGATTTGTGAGGACAGTAAGAGTTTCAGGAACACCCCTGCTGGAAAGGTATACCACACCATTGCCATGCAGTGAAGAAATTGAGAAACACTTTAAACATTCATTCTTGTTATCTAAACGATGCCCGATCAACATTATCAAAAGAGATATGATGATAAGATTAGGAATTATTCTGATTTCCACTCCCAAAGGCATCATTGTAGCCAGAATTTCTGACACTGCATCACAATATGTGAAACACTGTAGCAGGGAGCTGATGTACTCTTATCAATGGAAGCTGCCTCACACAACTGTAAATAACACTCTGATTACTGAGGTCAAAGCTCTCTTTCCAGACAACTATACACGAATAGACATCAAGTCACCACAAGAGTTACACTGCACATCACATGTACATCTTGGGGTTGATAAACATTTTGAGGACACATGGTTCAGGCAAGACAAAGAGAGAAACACACTAAAGCTGACCTGGTTGTACTGGAATGATAAAAGATGCACTGTCTCAGGGACCTGAAACAAAGCTTTACACAGTGGATCATTGAAAGCTACTAACACATAGCCTCATGTCCCCCTGGTCAAAGCAAAGCAGGATACATGGGAATGCTTGGGCCCTTGGACCAGACGTTGTGAGGAAGCTGCTGGTTGGGTAAATCAGACTCAGGTGTGGATTTTCACAACCAACTTCAGGTATTCTGGAAAAGATTTTCAGCTATAGCAACAGGGGTAAGAAGCATTGAGCTCATTCCAGATTCAGAGTTTTTAATGGCCAGTTTGGTAACATCAGATGATGAAATAAGTCATGACAAAAACATTTTGTGAAAGACGTCTCAGAAATTCCTGAGTTAAATCAGGTACCATCCTGCTTGTGGGCACAACACAAGTATGATGTAGGATTAATCAAAGATGCTGAGCCTGTAGTAATCACACCAAAATCTTCATACAGGCCTTGTCAGAACCAATATCCTTTGAAGAAGGAAGCTGTTGACGGTATTAAACCGATGTTTGATTCTCTTTTAAAAGCAGGAGTGATTATTCCATGCGCAAAATCTCCAGTCCGGACACCTATTTTCCCCGTACGAAAACTCCGGGACGCCGGAGAGCCACAACATTGGAGATTCGTGCAGGTCTTGCAGGTGGTAAATGCAGCAGTACATGCAAGAGCACCCAATGTTCCCAACCCACACTCTCACAGGTGTCACCTGGGAGTAAGTGGTTTTCAGTTGTTGACCTGGCTAATGCTTTTTTCAGCAATCCAGTGGATCCTGACAGCCAGTATTGGTTTGCGTTCTCTTTTGAAAGTAAGAGTTTACATTCACCAGACTTGTCCAAGGGTATTCGGAGAGTCCTGGAATCTTTAACGATGCGTTAAAAAACTATTTGGAAATGTTGAAATTGACAGAAGGAAGTGCGCTCTTACAATATGTACTGTAGATGACCTTATGATCTGCTCAAAAACAAGAGAAGCTTGTGTAAAAGACACACTAGCTCTGCTCAATCACCTTGCTGAAAATGGCCACAAAGCTAGCTTGTCCAAGCTGCAATTTGTGCCTGAAAAGGTCACATTCTTGGGTCATGTGATCTCAGCTGAGGGGAAGTCCCTATCACCCAAAAGAACCCAGGCAATTCAGTTCATCCCAAAGCCAGAAACAAAGAAACAGGTTATGGCCGTCTTAGGAATGATGTCATACTGTAGACAATGGGTTGCAAATTATGCACAGATTGAAGGCCCCCTTGCAGATATTGTACATGGGAAAGGTCTTGCAGCAAAAGACAAAGTCCACTGGACACCAGAAGCGGAGAAGGCTTTTGTGGACTTAAAGATGGCCCTCCAGACGCCCCCAACGCTTGGTCTCCCTGACAGTAACAGACCTTTCACACAGACTATTGACGAGAGAGGTGGGTTCATGACTTCTGTACTAATACAAGAACATGGAGGGAGGCTGAGACCAGTGGGCTATTTTTCCAGCAAGCTTGACCCTGTAGCAGCTGGGCTGCCAAATTGTCTAAAGGCTGTGGCGGCTGCAGAGAAAGCTGTTATAGCCTCACGTGACATTGTGGGTAATGCTGATCTGACAGTGTTGGTTCCACATGCTGTCTCAATGATATTGCTTGAACAGACAGCCAGGTGGTTAAGATACAACACCATATTGCTTGAAATGCCTAATATCACTGTTAAGAGATGTACAGTGCTTAGCCCAACAACTCTCCTCCCTACAGCGGCAGACGGTGAACCTCATGATTGTGTGGCAGTGATAACAGAGACTTGCTCCCCCAGACCAGATCTGCAGGAAACACCATTGATCAATCCAGAGCTGGAGCTGTTTGTTGACGGTTCAGCATCACGAGATCCAGCAACTGGTAAAAATCTTGCAGGGTTTGCAGTAACAACATTGTATGAAACAATTCTGGCTAAACCACTCCCATCAAATTACTCAGCACAGGCAGCAGAGTTAGTTGCATTAACGGAAGCATGTAAATGTGATAAGGACCAAACTGTGAACATTTTCACAGATAGCAGATATGCATGGGGAGTGACGCATGACTTTGGAAAACTCTGAGCAAACAGAAACTTCCTTACATCCACAGGAAAACCCATTGCACACCACACACTGGTTGCTGAACTCTTGGATGCTGTGCTGTTGCCTAAGCAGATTGCCATTTGTAAATGTGAAGCACACACTAACAACCTTGATCCTATCTCACAGGGGAATGCCAGAGCAGATAAGGCAGAAAAAGCTGCTGCCAAACAAACACAGACCACTCAGTGTGTTGCAGTAACTAATGAACCTCTGACACCTACAGCTGATCTGCAGGAACTGCAGACAAGAGCAACGGCAGAGGAAAAAGCAGTGTGGCGAAAGGCAGGCTGCACTGTCACAGACAAAGTGTCGTATGGACCAAGTGGCAAACCATGCTTACCAAAGTATCTGTTCCATTATTATTCTGTGTTGACCCATGGGCGAGACCATGGGTCAAAGGGGAGCATGATGCTGGAGGTGAACAGATACTGGTTCACAAAGGGGTTTAATAACTTCTCTCAAAAATTTTGCCAAAAATGCATTGTTTGTGCAACCAATAATGTGGGGAGAAGTATTCAAATCAGGCGGCCCATGTGTCTCCTGAGAGACCCTTTGAACATCTGCAGATGGATTTCATTGAGCTGACACCCAGTGAGGGAAAGAAATATTGTTTGGTCATTGTTGACATGTTCTCTAAATGGGTAGAGGCCATCCCAACGGCCAAACAGGATTCAGCAGCAGTAGCAAAGAGTCTAATACGAGATATCGTCCCGCACTGGGGTATTCCAGATAAGATATCTAGTGATAACGGTACACCTTTCATGAGCGCAGCATTGAAAAGAGTAGGAGGGTATCTTGGTATTGATTTAAAACATCATTGTGCTTATCACCCAGCCAGCGCAGGAGCCATGGAGAGGGAGAACAGTTCTCTGAAAAACAAGCTTGCTAAGTGTTGTGATGAGACAGGGCTGTCCTGGACAAAAGCACTGCCCATTGTTCTGATGTACATGAGGTCCAGGATAAGAAGCAGGGGGGGTCTCAGCCCTTTTGAAATCCTATTTGGCAGACCATTAAACACTGGTATTGGGCCAGTGAAAAGACAACTTCCTGACTCCTCCTGACATGTGAGGATGAGATGCTACGCTATTGCGCGAACTTATCCTCTGTGCTTTCTGATATTCACAAACAGGTGAAGGAAGCCATTCCAAGGGCTGCAGAGAGGAAACTGCATGACTGGAGCCTGGTGATTGGATCGTGGTGAAGGATTTCAGATGAAAGAGCTGGTGGGCTTGCAGGTGGAATGGTCCCTACCAGATATTGCTCACTACTGAAACTGCTGTAAAGGTGGCAGAGAGAGCTACGTGGATATACGCAAACGAGTACCCGAGCCGGGGCCAGCAGCCAATCAGACAAGTGAGATCAAGATCAGTGAGTGAACCGAATCTTCCTCCCCTTGTGCATTCAGGGGGTATTGGAGGGGAGTGGCGGTCCCATGGGGGAGTTTCTCTGAGCACAGAAATTCCACTGGGACCACCTAGAACCGCTACCCTCCCGAACCAACATCACGGGCACACTGATTAGGGGGTAGGCAGAGGTGACACAACTGATAAGATGACACTTGAGACCAGAGAAAGATGGTGATGGAGGGGTGACGGACTGAGAGGCCACGGAGACGGGGTGCTGCTCGCTGTCATCATTGTCCTGTCATCAGTCTCACTAATGGAAACGTTCAAATCACAACTTACCCTAGAAGAAGGAGGGGTCAAAAGGGAGGTGCTATCCATCTTCCCCAACATCCCAGCTCAGCTGGAAGACAACGCATGGTATGCAACTATACTGACTACTGCCAGAAAAGTGACTAACCAGAGCTGCTATGCCTGTGTGCAGCTCCCCCATGTGGTGGAGGATTCCATCCCAGTGAAACCCAGGCCATTAAATGTCTCAGAGACCCTAGGAGTCATGGTGGCATTCACCTGGGGGGTTACTCTGCAGGACAGAACGGTGAGAGACATGGGTGCTGCACTCAAGCTATGTAACATCAGCATCACCAACTACGACGGCTCCACGGCAAGGTTTTGGAACATAACCAAATAACCCAGCAAGGGATTCAATCCCAGGGGATGGTTGGATTCACCAGACAGTGCTACACATCTAGAGATCACTTCCTGGGGACTTAAGCATGCAAACAGATTGTCACTACAACATGTGGCACCGAGTGGAACAAGGGAGGCCGAAGCGAATGCAGGGGACCTCAGCCATACATCGCTCAGCTGAATCTGACTGACACCACCAGCTTACACCGCCCAGGAAGCGACAATCCCATCGTCCTGATGCCTACGGAGTATGGATTTGGATCCCTAAGAGAGCACGTGTGGGTATGTGGACAACATGTTTATCAATCCCTCAGACCGGGGTGGTGTGGCTCCTGCTACCTTGCTAAGCTGATAACATCTGTGAACCTTCTACCCACCATCATTCATTTTCACAAGTTTGTCGTATTATTGGGACTGATTGCTGCACCTATGTTCCAGACATCACAGACAAAATGACTCATGTTGCTTCCCACCTGAACGACCTACTGCATGAGGAGAAAAGCCTAGACTCCCAGAGTGTGGGAGGATGGGATATGTGCTCATGGCTGACTATGGGAGGATGGAAGAATGTTGTTGTTGTTGATGAAAATGTTGGCACCCGTGTTCCTAGTTATTGTGCTCTTCCTCCTTTTGACCTGCTGTGTAATTCCCTGCTTCAGATCAATGATTGCTATAGCAATTAAATCATCTATGGGTCAGTATATGAATATGCCAATAGAAACATCCAGCTCTGTTGAATGGATTCCACCATTTGACAATGAGATGATTTGAGGAGAATAAAATTGCATGTAACCGCACTGGATTTTGAAGTATGATGCGAATTTAGAATAGAATGCTCACGCATGCTCATATATTACTACTAGAGCTATTTACCTAATGGTTACAGTTCTAATAATAATAATAATAGTTCTGTTGTTCTGTTGATTCACGCATGCTTATTGGTTATAACTTAGTTCTTTGGTTTAGTCTCTCATTAAATTTTTTAGGTCATTTCTATTTGCATCCATTTATAATGATAATGACTGCTAATGACAGGCTACTGAATTGAAGGTTGCTTGATAAGCTAATGATAAGTACATGTGGGGGTTTTCTTCCTCTGACACTTGTCACTTGTCTGGTTGTTTGATTTTTCCTTTCCTACCTAACGTTTGTTTATTTATTTTAAGATGATTTTATGCTAAAAAAGGGAGGAATTGTAATGGCAAGAACAAACAGACTCTCTGATATAATAACATACAGATGTTATTCAGAATTGTTTGTCATCAATACTTGATCTGTGTATGATTGTTTGGACTGTGAGATGAGAACAGTGCACTGATAATGATGACATGGAACTACAAATTATCCTATTGATTGTTATGTCCAGACTTCAGGGACACTCTTCTCCCCGGGCTGAGGAGCCTGACCCTGAAGACTGGATAAATAACTGATGCTTTTTTCCCTCTGTACTCATTCAGAGCAGATTATACTGATGTATGTTTTTGCTGCTGTGAGTCCGTCTGCAGATGCTTGAAGTAAACCTACAGAAAGACAAGTGATTGCCTTGAGTGTTTCTTTATTCCTAAGAAATTGCCACTACATAGGATTCAACGTTGCCCGCTCTGGCCCCAGGAATACATTTGACTATGGACGCTGGTGTCACTAACTTCACGTTTCTCAAAATAGAGTTGCCAATAATCAGTTGGTTTCTCAGTGGGTGTGTCGCTGAGTGGGGAGAACTTGATAGAAATGTGAACAGGTTGGTGGTGAACCGTGGACTTCTGCTTAGGGCTATGCTTCCTTCAGACAGTCATCCAGCCTCCCTGGTTTCCCGACTGACTACAGCAGTTAATGATTGAGTTCCCATGGTGCAGAACCGTGCTTCCAATTCACTAAGCCACGCCTCCAATGCTACAAATAAACTACATTTATTACATGTAACATTAAGTACCATGTACTCACTAAAGGAGGCAGAGAAATAGCTAAACATTTGACACACCGAGCAAGAGAGGAGAGTGAGAGTGAGAAAGAGAAGCCATTACTAGCTGCTAAGCTAAAGAACGGTAGCTAACAAAAATGAGTAGCGTGTAAACTGTGGGAATAGCGAGAAAGTCATTAAAAGAAGAGAGTTATGAGTGCTTGAGCAGAACTAGTGTACGTTTAATTAGTTAGATAGTCACTTTAATCGAAGAATCGAACAAAATTAACTCTGATGAGATAGAGCAGCAAAAACAAACTACTAGTAAAACAAAAACACCGGGGACCGGAAATGAGACAATACGCTTACTGCAGCACGTCAGCACGACACGTCAGATATCAATCAGTGGACTGGAACATTTAATTGCACTAAGCTGGTTTGAATCCTATCTATCAGATCGATCTTAGTTTGTACGTGTTAACGGTGAGTCCTCCGTGCATGCCAAAGTTAGTTTCACAAAATTCTGTGCTTGGACCGATTCTATTCACCTTATATATGCTTCCTTTAGGCAATACTATTAGGAAACAATCATTGTTATGAGGATGATACCCAAATGTATCCATTGATCAAGCCAGATGAAACTAATCAGTTGGCTAAACTTCAAGCATGCCTTAAGGACATAAAAACCTGGATGACCTGCAATTTTCTGATGTAAAACTCAAAGACAAAATTATTGTACTTGGCCCCAAACACCACCGAGATATAGATATAGTTGTTCTAGATGGCATTGCCCTGGCGTCCAGCACCACCGTAAGAACCTCAGAGTTATCTTTGATCAGGATTTATCCTTTAACTCCCACATGAAACAAACTTCAATGACTGCCTTCTTTCATCTACGTAACATTGCAAAAATCAGGCACATCCTGTCTCAAAATGATGCAGAAAAACTAGTCCATTTTACTTTTAGGCTGGATTATTGCAATTCCTTATTATCAGGCTGCCCGAATAGGTTCCTTAAGACTCTCCAGTTGATCCAGAATACTGCAGCACGTGTACTGACAAGAACTAGGATAAGAGATCATATTTCTCCAATATTAGCTTCTCTGCACTGGCTCCCTGTAAAATCCAGAATAGAATTTAAAATCCTTCTCCTCACCTACAAAGCTCTTAATGGTCAGGCACCATCGTATCTTAAAGAGCTCATTATACCTTATTACCCCATCAGAACACTGCGCTCCCAGAATGCAGGGTTACTTGTGGTTCTTAGAGTCTCCAAAAGTAGAATGGGAGCTAGAGACTTCAGTTATCAAACTCCTCTCTTGTGGAATCAGGTCCCAGTTTGGGTTCGGGAGGCAGAGACCATCTCCACATTTAAGAGTAGGCTCAAGACTTTCCTCTTTGATAAAGCTTATAGTTAGGGCTGGCTTGGGTGAGTCCTGAACCATCCCTTAGTTATGCTGCTCTAGGCCTAGACTGCTGGGAGACTTTCCATGATGCATTGAGCTTCTCTCTCCTCCTCTCCCTCTCCATCTGTATGCATTTTTATCCCATTAATCCATGCTACTAACTCAACATCTTCTCTCTCCCATAGTTCTGTGTTTTCTTGTCTCTGTCCTCTCTTTCTGTCGCTTTCAGCAAGGATTTGTGTCTCCGGAGCTGCAGAGTCTGGATCTGTGATTGTGGGCCACCTCCTGCCCCTGTGTTCCTGCTCGACAACTGCTACTACAATTTTTATTATTAGTCTTATTACAATTATTATCATTATTATTCCTGTCACTATCATTTCTATTATTATTACTTTGTTAATATTAACATTACTACTACCATTACATTATTATTATTTATTATTTATTATTCTAGGTGGAATTTGCATAGTGCTTCCCCTCCCCAACCCCCCTTCTCTCTCTCTCTCTCTCTCTCTCTCTCTCTCTCTCTCTCTCTCTCTCTCTCTCAACCCAACCGGGAGCAGCAGATGGCTGCCCACCTTGCCGAGTCTGGTTCTGCTCAAGGTTTCTGCCTCTTAAAGGAAGTTTTTCCGTGCTACTGTCGCCAAGCAATGAGATAACTTCTGTTATGAATTGGCAATATATAAATAAAATTTAATTGAATTGAATAATAGTATTACGGCCTGTGCCATAACCTCTGAGTTTCTCTCTTGTCTCTGTCTGTTTCTCACTGTGTGTCTGTGTTGTGGCCGTGGCTTACTCTCTCTCTCTCCACGGGCTCCTGACTAATCAACCAACACTCCTGCAACCCATCCACTTATCAGCGCTGCAGTATATCAACCGGGATCGCCAGATCGTTGTTTCAACCCATGTGGTAGTTCATGTCCCCGTCTCCTAGACTATTTGCTCTAGTATCTTTGCTCGCTTTTAATTTTGGCTTGTACTAACCTTGCTCTCCTTGTGCTCAGGATCACTGCCTGCCTGCCTGTCTGCCTCACTTGGTCTCAGTCACACAGCCTCACACACCTCCAAACTTGGACCTTGGCCATCCCTCATACCCCCTTGGTCTCCGTCCTCTGGTTCCCTTCCCTAAACCCCATCAAGTGCCTGGTGAACCGTACAATAAACTCCTTAAATCACATCTCTGTTTCTGCATTGGAGTCTGCCTTTGTAATCGTAACAGTGCTCAGACCTCACCTTTCACTGTCCCCCTTTTGATATGAGATAGTACCTTTAAATATCAGTATTTTTAGGTGGACAGCCACCTTGAGAGTTTTTTTTCATGTTTGGTTATTGGTCCCTGATCCCAGGGTGGTGTCCTGTAATTATTAATTCATATTAATATTTTTGATAATATTAACAATTCTATTAATATTCATAAATATCTTTGATATTTTTGCTAATAACCTAACTTGTCCTACCTGAATCCCAACACTGTACGCATTATTTCACCAAAATGACATTTCTTGGTTTTGATTCCTTCCTGTTATGCATTCTGAAACTCTGTAAATAGTATGTGTGTATTTTAACCTCTATGATTAGTAAGTATGGGACTTTTGTAGTCCCAAAGGGGGGGATCTGTGTTGGAAACTCATAGTTAATACTTATATATGTTGATAATAATATCAGAATGATATCACCTATATTCATGTGCACTGAAATTCTTGATCTTGTGTGATGCAGCTTATTGATGACCGTGCACCTCTGACTCCTCTCGGCTCAACGAGCTAAAGAGAGAGAGAGAGAGCAGCATTGGTCAAGGGAGCAAGAGAGTGAATGACGAGAGGGAGCGGTGTTAGTGAGAACTAAGCAGTTAAACAGATAAATAAAACGTTATTTTCTGATTCTTATTGTGTTCAGAATCAGAATCAGAAATATTTTATTGATGCCCGAGGGGAAACTCTTTTGTTACAGCAGCTCACTGTCACGTCAATGCACACAGGGATAGAAGTACTAAGCAAAAAATATAATACACTATAATACAGGTCAGAAAATAAATTAAGTACCAAGTGGGTATAAGTATAAAATTAAAATAAGTGTGAAGTACAAAGTGGGTTTACCGGTTGATGATAATAATGCGGTATAAAGTACGGTATAAAGTAATAGTGCATAGTAATGGTGAACTGTTAAGTGTAGCTTATTATGTGAACTGTTAAGTATAGCTTATTACTAGTTCTTTATGTTCTAAAGCACAAATAAACATGCCCACATCTGATAATTGGCAAAGTATCACAGCAGGCTGCAGTGAGTGCATATTAATGGTAATAGGTTGTTAATCAGTTGAAGTATATAAATGTATGCGCAGTAGAGCCTTTCTCTGTGTCCAGTGTACTGTCTGTTCTGTGGTGCGGGGTCTACAATCTCTTCCTATTTTACGTATTCCTGCAAGAAGTTCATATAACTGCAGCCTGCTGTGATTTATTACAAACTCCAGTACAGACCACAGTTCACACTCACATATAATGTTAGAGGTAGGCTAAAGCAACGTTAGGATTTTTTTTAAATGACCCCACCTGAGGAAAAATGATAAAATATGACCCAACCAGGACCCAACCGCACCAAGTTCCTCCAATTAGTTCCATTAATTTGCAAGTTTTCTGAATAATATATCATTTAATTTATAATTTATATATAATTTTAATAAATTATTAAATTATAATTAAAAAATATTAAATATAATACTAATTAGTTTTAATATAATTTAATTTATAATATAATAATTTTAAATCTGAATAGGTGAACTATTTGGTGTTCTTAATTAAATGTTTTTTAAGCAATGTTTTTTAATATAGTTATACTACATTGTTATTGTAAAATTCTACCTAAGCACCTTCATATTTTATTAGTAGCGTACCCTTAATAATTCATTAATTTACATTGTTTGCATTGTGCTTCGTTACATTGAGGGAACTATAACGGTAGGTAACTGCATACTTGTGGACGTAACGGTTGTTATTTTTCAAATTTTGACAATCTAACCTGTGACAACACATTAGCTAAGGTTGTAAGGACTATGACTATTGGTAGTTGTTGATTTTGTTTAAACAGTAATTGTAATTTAATGGGTTATTGTTGTTTGGACGATTAACCTAAGCTAGCTAATATGTGCTAATGTCAGTTGTAACTTGGTGCCAAAGCAACGGTAAATATTCACGTATGGGCTGATGCAATGTGAAATAGAGTGCAGAATCAAGCTACATTGTAAATACAGATAAGATATATTGTATTTAGCACATAATACATGATTTTAGTAGTTAGTAAACCTATAGAAAATAATTATCACATCATGGGAATGCTACTTCTAGCTAGTCTAATACAACATTGACAACTGTTAACATTTATAAACTATAAACTTGGCATCTCACAAGCAGATGCCACAAACAGCAGCAGGTCAGTGGCATTTCCAGCCACTGACCTGCTGCCGCTCCCACTATTTGAGCCAGCCCTTGCTGTAATAACATTCGGTTCTCTAACAGTTACCGCCAAATTAAATTTGCAATTAACATAACTCTTAGGCAACCTAAAATATTTTAAACAAAAGACATTAATACTTTTTTTTTTATTGGCCATGTTCATCTTACTTGGTGTGCTTCTCTTTGGTCCGTGGGGAGTTGTTGGCATTGAGTAATTTATCGGCCCCTGCTGCTACTGCACCTATATACAGCCGTGTAATGTTCATGCCTAGTCGAGGCAAAACGTGACACTGACACGGTATCCTCTAGAGGACCAGAGGGTCTATTACACGCTTTGGCGTGATACTGGGTTGTGTATGTACAGCAGGTTATGACCACATTACTGTATGAATGAAGGCATTTTGCAGGCCTGTAGCCTGATAAGCTGCTGTGGCTGCTTAAACCAGAGCCAGAAAACCTCCATCTGAACACTGTGACCTTTCTGTTTCTATTTCTCTGTCTTCTTCACAACCTCGCCCCATTTCCTCCAGCCATATAAACAGCCTCTATTAGCTCCAGTTAAACAAACAGCAGCAGTGCTTGGTTTGGCTAATCCTGTAATGGATATCACCTCTGTTTAGACTGATTACATTTCTGGCCGGACCAACCCTGCTAGCTTTCATCATGCTGCTGCTGGAGTCCGTTTAGACATTTCTTCCTTTTTCTTCCTACGTTCACCTCGAAGGAGGTCTGGGATTGTAGGCCCTGAAAGACGATCAGTAAACATGTTGTGAGCAGATTGCTGCTATGCTGCTCTCTGCTGCTTAAAACATAGAGGGAGTAACTATGAACATCTCTTTGGGCTGTTTCACCTCTGATGTGTGTCAGACCACATCCAAATATGAAGGGTGGCCTACTATATTAAAATACAGGTAAGTAAGAAAGAAAGAATGGATACAAAAGAGAAAGGGATGAAAGAAAGAGAAATAGAAGAATGAAGGATTACAAAGAGAGAAAGAAAGAAAAAATGAACATAAAAATACAGAAAAGAAGGAGAAATGAGAGAAATGAGAAGGGACAACAATGGAAGAAAGGATGGAAAGAAAATAGGGAAGGGGAAAGAAGGAAAAAACAAAACAAAAGAATGATGGCAGGAAAGAAATGAGACTGGTCAAAAGGAAAGAAAGAAAAGGAGCAAGAGAGAAAAAGATCCATGGAGGAAGGGAAGAAAGAAGTGAAAAGTGAGAGAATGGAAGAAAGAAGGGAAAGAAATAAAGATGATAGGAATGAGAGATAAAGAAAAACACAAGGACGGATGGCTGGCAGGGCCGTGTCCACAGAGTGCCATAGGCCACCCCTGAAATCAGTGATTGGCCACCCCAGGTGCCACCCCATTATCCTAAATTATAATTGGCTATCTGCCCGGTCAGAGGCGGGACCTTAGTTCCAACCAACTGTTTGAATGTGCACTGTTTTCTTTTGGAGGTGCAATTTCTTTTTGAGGACTTGAAGAAGAATAAAGTACGGAAGCTTTATATTACATTTGTATGGTGCCACTGTGTTGTGTTGTGATTGGTCGCTCTATTTATCTTTAAAATAAACATTTTAAACACAGGAATGCAACAAACTGTAAGATACTGTAATGTTAGTAATTAAAGTAGATGTGAGAAGTGAGTAAATTAATGCTATTCCGACGTGTGTGTGTGTGTGTGTGTGTGTGTGTGTGTGTGTGTGTGTGTGTGTGTGTGTGTGTTCACGGACATACTTCATGCCATGCCTGCATAAGTCAGTGCCCCACGTGGGCCACCCCAGTTAAAAGTGTCTGAACACGACACTGATAGCAGGAAAAAAATAGACTGGATGAAAGGAAGGAAAGAAAGAAAGAAACAAAGAGAACTTTGCATTAGTTAGCAAGTGAAATATTACAGTTCAATTGTATTTATACAGCGCCAACCCAATGTGTTGAGAGAGAGGGGGAAAGGGGAGAGAAAGCCTAGCTTAGTAGAAAAATGGATGAACTAGCTCCATCAAAGATGGAAAAAATATGGGGCACCCCAGTAGCTCACCTGGTAGAGAGTGCGCCCCATGTACCTTATTGCAGGGCCCCGGCCCGGGCTCAAACCTTCACTGCCTGAGTTGCTCCTCACATGAGGGCCCTGTATACTCAGTCAAGAAATAGCTCCAACACTAACTGCTCCTGAACACATGATGTCTTGCTTTTTTTACAATTCTAATTTTATTCAACAAACAAAATATGTATAAATATGACAGCTGGAGTAAGACAGAGTAGGAACTAGGCTAGCAGTTTGCATCTATTCTTTGTGCTAAGCTAGGATAAACATGTCCTGGATCTGTGTACTTGCAATACAGAGATACATTGATCTTGTCACCTGACTCTGGGTAAGAGTATTATAGTTTCTTTAATGCTGGTGTACACTCCGAATTAGCTTGATAGGGGCCCAGAGGCAAAAATGAGCTTGGGGGGCCTATAAAGCCACCCTCCCCCTTGCTCCCCAAGTTCCTTTGTGATCATTTGACTACACACAGATTTAATAAAAAATACACCCCATGTAAGCACCAGATCAACTGAAATATTACAGGTAAAAATGTAGGAGCCACTTTCATGGCCCTTATCATTTTAGTTTCTTTTGTATATTAGTGGTGCATATTAACAGACAAATTTACAATTAATCAAATTGCCATCATTGCCACACAGTGAGGCTGGGGCCTTTGGGGCCCTGGTGGTCTGGTCCAATTTGCCCAGTTGGTAATCCAGCCATGCGTACACTAGACTTTTGTTTAAATTGCTCAGGATTTGCCGTAAATTGACCGTGAGTAGCTCAGTGTTTGTCTCCGTCATTTCAAACCCTGTGCTTGTTGGTAGGGACACAAAATGTCAGTCACAGCAAGGATCAATGGTCCCTACAATTATGGATAAACCTATAAAGCTTGATAAGAACCTAATATGTGAACCTTGGAATGACTGTGCTGACATGCAACGGTACTTCATTTTGGGGAATATTCCAGGATTTGCATCATTAACATGGAACACTTAGGCATGCATTCATTAAAAATTAAAGCAGCATTTAATTTTAACCTAAACTTAGAAATACCTGCTTCTGAAAAAGACATCCTTGATCTTTAATAAAGCTACTATAACCACATTTACACAAACGGAACACTGTGTGCATGTTTCACATTCAGCAACAACCTACCACACACACTGCTCATCTCAGTTGCCCGTCTCCTCTCATATACAATTTAAGTACAAGAATAAGAAAAATACTCTCCATATTTTACACATATTATAAAATGCTCTCTTACATAAAAACTTCTCCCAATTAATGAACATCTCCCTTGTTTCATAATCTTACATTTATATTTTACAAACATAACATACATTACAATGAAAAAAATGTGATTGTGTGTGTGTGTGTGTGCGTGTGCACATTAAGCAGTTGTTGACATCAAATAAAATATTCAGGTCAGGTGCACTTGATATATCTTTCCTGGCTGATGAACAGCATCAGTAGACTTCGATGATATATCAAACACTCCCCATGCTTTCCTTAAAATTCATCCAGCTATTTGCTAGTAGCATTTTAACAAGCAACCTGTTCAGAAAGGCCGTGTGGATTACCTGCTGTGGATTTAACTTGGTTTAGTGTTGAGGGTTTCATTTCCAAACTCAGTACCTTATTTTAAGGATAATAAGCAGCCAGGGTTTGACTGGAGATGCTACATTAGAGCTGGGTGATCGTTCAGTCGTGGTTACTCGATCACCAGGGGGCAGCGGGAGTAGGAGGGAGAAAGGTCAGGCTGAACCCATTATCATTCTAGTATAGGGGGAAAATGCTCTGGCTTGTTTGTGTTTCTTTAAACCAATCACAATCGTCTTGGGCGGCGCTAAGCCCAGGATGCAGTGATGGTGCCCTTGCAAAACGGTAACATGCAGATTGCGGAAGGAGATGAGAATTCCGACTGAAAGAGTCGACCAACGGCAGGCTGTACGTGGTCTGCTACAGGAAAATACAATGCCCAACCAAACCAAACCTTTAATTTGGTAATTATTCAATGTAATTCTGTGTAATTTTATGGTTTAGCTGTGAAATATATGGAATGGGTGACAACCAGGAATTAAACTGTGACAGCTGTCTCATATGAATGGGTCCATTGTCCATTAGACCAACATCATACACACATCCCCTGTAAGACAGAGGTGTTAGACAAAACGGTTTGAGCATCGTGCTGCGTGATACCTTTCTGTATGAACAGCTGGCAGAAATGAAATGACATTTCTCACAAACTGCTTTACTCCCTCACAAGCTAAGTCAATCAAAGAAATATGTTGATTTAAGAGTTGTTATTTTGTTAGCTGACTTGCAGAAACCTGTACAGCTGCGTCCATCTCATCAGTGCTTGTCACCATTTTTTCTGCCGTTATCCTGTCATTATATTTCCCAGATGTCGTCCTACAAAGCTAGCTATGTAGGACAATGATATACACATTTTTAATCCCACTTACAAAGCTCTGATTGGTCGATTGTTTCTCGATCTAGAGGAAACAGCCGTCACTGAGCACGACTGGATGGTTAGTTAGTATGTACTTAAAAGTGAAAATGCTCATTTAAAATGACAACTATTTACCGTAATAGCTGCTTTGAAGCAGTTATAAGTCACAGTTTTTTCAGTGTATTAAATGCATTCTATGTCTATAAGGTTTGCTTGACTCGTGTTCAAGATACAACATAAACAGGGTTTTCTTCTACCTTCCCCAGGGCACAAGAACTGTTCTGAGCAGGATTAGACCAACATGGCACTGAAAGAGCATTCACACTGCCAGAGGACACTAAACACAAGCAGACTATGGAGCTCTATAATACTTCTATTAGGGTGTTGTGAATTTTATTTCTTATGAATGCTAAACTAGAGTATACAGTATAAATGTAGGTGGGGCAGGCTGGCATCACCCAAGTTGACGGAGAGAATTTATGATCACTTGTACATCTTCTGTTGTACATCATATAGCTGATATTATTTTGTAAACATTATTGTAACATTGATCCAGTTTGACAGTCAGACCAAAAATATTTTGAAGCAGAACGTGAGACAGAGGTGGACAGTAAAGGAAGAGTGCGATGTGTGACTGAGTCAGCCAACATTTCTGACTGTAAGGCAATACCCCCAGAGCTCCAACAACAAAGACATGGACTCACACACACACACACAGGTTTATATGACCCAGATAAGAGTATAACAACACTCTGTGTCCCATACTGCACTGCTCTCAGACTGTTCAAACATGACAGGAATTTCCTTATTTCGACCCTTATTCGATGGTTAACAGTGTCTTTGTGTACATATGCATCTGTATGCATATATGTGATTAGAGTATGTTTGGCTGATGAGGGGAGTGGGATTGATGTCTCTGCTTTTTGGATTCTTAAATTTAGTGTGAAAATCATGAAATATAAGTGTACCTACCTTCATCACCCATTTAACATACCTTTCCATCCTCTTGTCTGAATAACAGTTGCTGAGATGATTTCAAAAATCAGAATGATAGTGATTCACAGTAATTGTGCTTCCATATTTGCAATTCCAGACTGTAAAAGCTTTGTCTAACAATATAGTGAACCGACACACCCTTTTTTTTTTTAAGTAATGTGTTATGGAACCAAATGTCCCATTTCCTTTATTTATACACATTAAAAAAACTATAAAATTTTAAGCCATGAATTAAACGAATGAGATGAATCATGATTATTGTATGACAATTGATTGAGTGAAAAAAATCAAAATAATTAAAAGGAAATTTAAAAAGAAAATTGAAAAAATGGCAAGTATTGCAAATACCATCAAATCCCTTTCGTCTCACTTTTAACTGGTTTCAACCACTTCATTTTTTCCATTTTCTCTGTTCTGCTGTCTTGTATATATTTTGGTGTTTTGTGATTTATAACACAATTAGGGCATTATTTCATTGTGGTAAGCGCACCGACCAGTGCAAAGTGGTAGGTCTTGGGTACAAAGACTGTGTGGGCGTCTTCACCTGCTGTTTTGGTTCATGTATGTGCAGCAGCACAATGTGCAAAAGGGCTGGGTGAAGGTGAATATAGATCATGGCTGTGGTGATTAATAAATGTGCTCTCAGCCAATCACATCACTTTTATATGTCTCATATCTCTAAAACAGCTGTGCTCTGAGTGGCACTTCTCCAATCAGAGGCTGCAGATTTATCAACATGTGTCCCGCTGCCTTCAGATGGCTGCAGGGATTTAATGAACTGGAGAAGAAGCTTTCACACAGTATAAAGCAGCTGTGGACGACACGATACAGTGGGAAAAAGTGTTTGCCCCCCTTCCTGATTTCTTATTTTTTTGCATGTTTGTCACACTTAAATGTTTCAGATCATCAAACAAATTTAAATAGTAGTCAAAGATAACACAAGTAAACACAAAATGCAGTTTTTAAATGAAGGTTGTTATTATTAAGGGAAAACAAAATCCAAACCTACATGGCCCTGTGTGAAATAGTGATTGCCCCCCCCCCCCGTTAAAGCATAACTGTGGTTTATCACACCTGAGTTCAATTTCTCTAGCCATACCCAGGCCTGATTACTGCCACACCTGTTCTCAATCAAGAAATCACTTAAATAGCACCTGCCTGACAAAGTGAAGTAGACCAAAAAATTCTTCAAAAGCTAGACATCATGACTAAACTCCAAAGAAATTCAGGAACAAATGAGAAAGAAAGTAATTGAGATCTATCAGTCTGGAAAAGGTTATAAAGCCATTTCTAAAGCTTTGGGACTCCAGCGAACCACAGTGAGAGCCATTTTCCACAAATGGCGAAAACATGGTACAGTGGCGAACCTTCCCAGGAGTGGCCGGCCGACCAAAATTACCCCAAGAGCGCAACGATGACTCATCCAAGAGGTCACAAAAGATCCCACAACAACATCCAAAGAACTGCAGGCCTCACTTCCCTCAGTTAAGTCAGTGTTCATGACTCCACCATAAGATAAGAGACTGGGCAAAAATGGCCTGCATGGCAGAGTTCCGAGACGAAAACCACTGCTGAGCAAAGAGAACATTAAGGCTCGTCTCATTTTTGCCAGAAAACATCTTGATGATCCCCAAGACCTTTGGGAAAATACTCTGTGGACTGACGAGACAAAAGTTGAACTTTTTGGAAGCTGTGTGTCCCATTACATCTGGCGTAAAAGTAACACCGCATTTCAGAAAAAGAACATCATACCAAAAGTAAAATATGGTGGTGGTAGTGTGATGGTCTGGGGCTGTTTTGCTGCTTCAGGACCTGGAAGACTTGCTGTGATAAATGGAACCATGAATTCTGCTGTCTACCAAAAACTCCTGAAGGAGAATGTCCGGCCATCTGTTCGTGACCTCAAGCTGAAGTGAACTTGGGTTCTGCAGCAGGACAATGATCCAAAACACACCAGCAAGTCCACCTCTGAATGGCTGAAGAAGAACAAAATGAAGACTTTGGAGTGGCCTAGTCAAAGTCCTGACCTGAATCCTATTGAGATGCTGTGGCATGACCTTAAAAAGGCAGTTCATGCTCGAAAACCCTCCAACGTGGCTGAATTACAACAATTCTGCAAAGGAGTGGGCCAAAATTCCTCCACAGCGCTGTAAAAGACTCATTGCAAGTTATCGCAAACGCTTGATTGCAGTTGTTGCTGCTAAGGGTGGCCCAACCAATTATTAGGTTTAGGGGGCAATCACTATTTCACACAGGGCCATGTAGGTTTGGATTTTGTTTTCCCTTAATAATAACAACCTTCATTTAAAAATGCATTTTGTGTTTACTTATATATATATATTTAAATTTGTTTGATGATCAGAAACATTTAAGTGTGACAAACATGCAAAAAAAAAAAAAAAAGAAATCAGGAAGGGAGCAAACACTTTTTCACACCACTGTACTGTAAGAATCACTCATATTCAGTTATAGATGAATGCAGACTGATTCACCGACATTCTTGCTTTAATCATATTAAACCTTCATTTTACAAGCCAATTTAAATGCATCTACTGGTTGAAAAGCAAGTAATAGTTAATATTTTAGGATTATTCTATTATTGCATTGCATTTGTTGCAAGTATTTAGTTTCCTCTTGTCAACAATATCACCAGATTGCCAGCAGAGTGACTTTGCTCTAGAAACCGACGCGGTTGCGAGATGTTTATTCTCAGAGCAACGTCTAAGACACATTGTACACAAAGATACCAACACCTCTCTTAGCGCTGGCTGGTGTGATTGAACCTCCCACCTGTTTGTTCCTCTCCTCCCACCTGTGCACCTTGCTCTCTGAGCTGGACACCAAAATACCACACAGACGGGTAAAAGTCAGTGGTTTGCGCGCTGCTTGTGCTGGTTATTGTGCTGCCACAAGCCCTTAATGTTTTAATGTATATTGTTTTTCCATTGTCTTATACTCAGCAATCCTGCTATACTGCAGTTAATAGTCATGTTTCTGATTGGTGCAACTGTAGGTTTGTAGGTTTTGTAATACTTCACAAGCAATTTTGGAATAGAGATGTTTTCTTAAATATGCGGACATCAAATTGACTTATGGTTTTTACAGGAGCCTTTACAATTATTTCTCAACCTTGTTGCTCTCTATTAGTCCACACTGATCAGTTAATACATTATGGCATTTAAATTATTTCCCTAGGGTGAATATAAATTATTTTTTACGTACAGAACCTGACAATTCAGCTCTATACATTAGCTCAGCCACATGTTGCAGACATATAAAAAGTCAATGTTGTTATACCTGTAGATTGTGAAAGCCCATGATCCACCAAGACTGGAAAGGGAAAAGAAGCTAGCAGAACCCCGTGTACGGTAACTCTGCGGTGCTGTCAGTGTTCTAACCTGTCAAAAACTCAGGGTCCATCCACTTTAAAAAGAGAAACTATTAGTGAATCAACAGGAAGAACCTTTAAAAGAAAAGGTGCTGCTGAGTCTGTTATCTGGCTGACGGAAGCACAGCCATCTGTAATTGTCATGGTTACAGCACTCTGTTGTTGTAATATTAGTTCTGACCGCTACAGTGTAGCGGTCAGTGTTGTCATGGTTACAGTGTTATTATGTTGCCATCCTCTCTCATGCCCTCTTGACTGCTACTAGATGTGTGGGCGGGGTTTCCGTTGTGATTGGACATCATCATGGAGCTGTCACTCAGGGATGCTCCAACGCTATTAGGCAATGACATGCTCTGTGGGAGGGGCCTAACCACAGTGGAGTCGTGTGGCCTGTTGCTAGGTGAGTCTCTGTTGAGGTTAGTATTGTTGCTGTTGGTTACCCGATGGGAGTCGAAGAGTGTCAGGCAGTCATTCTCCAAAATGAGGTCGCCATCGTCATCTTCATCGTCACTGTCGCCCTCTGCAATGCTGTTGCTGTGGTAACAACAGATGACAGGGCAAATAATGATTATAGAATTAATCTAGAAATGATGTCTAATACAGACATTTAACACTTTGTTGTGCTGAAAAAGAAATATGGTACAGTCTGTTAAACCTGCAATAATTTTTTGCCCACTTTGTTCACCTGATGAATGTAAGTCCAATATTCATTCTCTTTTTAGTTCTGGTTTGGTCGCCACCTGCTCCTGAGAAAAATGTCTTACTCTTTAGCGGCTAAACGCTCCACTGTGTTCACCAGCTGGTCTCTAACTGTGTCTGTTTGCTGCTGAGCAGGTCGGGTACAGTGGCTTTATCAGAGCTTTTCCACCGAAAGCAGCTGCCTGCTGCAGCTGGAAACAACAGGCTGATGAGAGCGATGAGACGGACCCAACACAGTAAAGATGTGGGCCGTAAAACCAAAACAATGTGCAGAAAGAGGCTTACTGTAACTGCACAGTTGGTGATGATTCTCTTTGGGTTCGTAACTGTGAGCAACACCTTTCACATTACACAGTAATCCATTGTTTCTATAAAAATATTGATTAGTGCAGATTTAAATGACACATTTAGTGTATGGTTGATTAATACTGGTTGTCGAATGCCCTGAAGCTACATTATATTGCCATATTTGAACTGATGTATCAAATACTCTATAAAAGTATGCATCAGCATGTTTTGCTTTGGGTTCAAGCACAAAGTGCTGTAATTCTTCTTCTCTTTCTGCACTAAAGATATGATATATAAAAAGCTTTTTAGCCACTACTAAGACTGAGCCAATGAAACCACTACATAATAAATATTGTTTGGTTGTCATAAGCCAAACAGTTTTTTATTGTAGCACCTCGTGAATCTTGTCCCAACTACTCAACAGCTGTTGGTGCCTTTGCTTATAAAAATTCTCAGAATTTGGTACATAATTGACATCAAAGCAGAAAAATGTGGATAATTGTTATACTGATCATGACCGATCAGGGGGTGTCACAGTGAAGAAGTTTACGTTTACACTTTTTAAAATGAAATTAAAATGTTCCTGGAGACATATTATTTCCATGATCTTCTGGGTCAGTCTACATAAATGCAATATATTTGATCACTCTCTTTTTGCAGCCCAATAATTTCATTTTTTAAAAACTAGACCATTCATATACTCTCCTCCTCTTCCTTTCCTGCTGCCGCTTGTGGCTATATTTATCATTATAATCCAGGGTCAGAATGGTCTCAGTGCATACATAACATTCTGAGAAAACACTGACTACTTTTCGGTCCTTGTTTTGTGGATTTTCTTGGCACGAAATAGCACAGAAATTGGTGCGTAAAATCAGTAGCTTCAGTGCAAACAGTCCCTCTGTCCTGTCCATGTCATACCTTGCAGTAATGGGGTTGCTCTGAGAGGCGGGGCTTGGCGAGTCATGTGACAGAGCGGAGCCAGTAGATCCAGCTGAGCCCACAGAACCAGAGTTGCCTACTGAGGTTTTACTCCCACGATGCACCACATTGTTCCTCTGGTTAGCCGGTTTGACGGTCACAATGAGGTTGTGACTGTTGGCCACCATCATGTCTGTAACCTGAAATGACAGATAAGAGGGTCTTAGCTCTGGAAGAAGAGAAAAAAACACTTCAATTATTTGTTTAAGTCAATCACAGTTTCCTCTCCTTCAAATTTGAAAAATATGAAATTTGGAATACATGTTTTACTCCCTGCTGCTCTTTTCTTTTCTTTTGAAACTGTATCAAGATCACTGCACCCTAATATTCAGCCAGCGCAGTGATCACAATGTGCTTGTAACAGCATCTCTTTATGCCCTGTTGGATCTTCCACTGGTTTCCACCTGTTTCATTTATTTCATCAGAGTGCTGTAACCAATATGAAAAATTAGAGCAAATGGCCTTAACAAATGTATTTACAGTAGTGTGACAAAACATTAGTCAATGATCCGTTTGTCCCTTTCACTGTCTCACGGTTTAATATTACTGAATGTAGCACCTTCAATCCACCATATGTTTTTTTATAATGGAAGCCAATGGAGCAATCCTCAAATCCTCTTCAAACATACTCCACTTTGAAAACTTTGCTACTAACTCTGCATACTTTCAGTACTGGTCACAAGCCTTTCAACTTTTTGATATCTTTTACTGTGAGGCTGTGACGAATTGCAGTTTGAGACAGAGGAAGGAAATACTAAAAAACCTGACCCAACAAAAGAGCTAATGAAAGAAGCTATTAACAGAACATGGCAAGAGGTAGAGGACTTTGAAAAATTATTAAAAGACAATGAAGAGGAACAAAGACAAGTGGATTAAGCCAACAGACCAAACAAGACGCCACCTTCCGAAAGCATGCTAGAGCTAAAGCTAACTGACAGAGCTGGCCCACACACCAGCACTCAACTCAAAGCTGCTAAACAAACTAATCCAGTCATTGAAAAAGGAAAAGCAGACAAAACAAAGTTACGGCTGGTACATGATCTCAGAGCAATGAAGCAGTAGAAGACTATGATGCAGGGGTGCCTAATCTGCACACACTGCTGACAAATGTCCCTCCTTCTAAATATTACACAGTCATTGATCTTTGCTCCACTTTTTTCAGTGTGCCACTAAGTCCCAGGTCTCAACACTTGTTGCATTTACACATCGAGGTAATCAATATATATACGGGTGTTTGGCCCAAGATTTTAAGCACGCCCCCTATGTGTTTCACAAAGTATTAAAACAAGATTTGCATGATTTACCAAATAAAGTCACCACAGGCTGAGAAAGAACTGTGGCTCCAAAGAGGGGCATCTCAAGGCCCTGACCAAATTTGAAGGTCTCATAGTGGGCTGTGTGTAGCTACTGCTGATCTGTTATCTTTTGTCATTCGTGAGGCACATGGTCAACATTGCACAAGGGTAATCAAGAAGATAACAAACATGGGATTATGGTCACCTAAACTGCAGGCACAGGTAGATGCAATATTGGACATATACCAATACCTCAGGGTCCATTTAAACATATAGCATTGGACTATGTGGACACGATCAAACCAGTACAAGGAAAAAGGTACATGTTGGTCATAGAGGGCAGGTTTGTCAGGCCGTTGGGTAGAGGCTACACCAGCAAAACATTAAAATGCAGTGATTAAATTCTTATGCAGCAAAATTATCCCTAGATTCGGTTTGCCAACTTTAATAAGTTCAGATAACGGGAGAGAATTTATTGACAAAACAGTAAAAGGCATATACCAAAAATTAGAAATAAAACACAGGCTAGGATGTGTCACTGGCTGCAAATGTTCATCTATAGAAAAGGAATATATTGTTGTTAATGTTGGCTTGGACATCATGGCTTTGAGGTGTGATGTTATTTCACCAGATACATTGATATGTTGATGGATTTTATTTTATAGCCTCGATATGTCTTAGTTTTAAAAAATAATAAATACATAAAATAAAAATAAATAAAGTAATGCAGTAATATTTACACAACATACATTAATTGACCTACAATAGGCAACACCTATAATGTTCTCCCCAAAGGAAAAAACTAACCAAAAAAGCTACTGACTTTAGCATACAGAGGGAAATGTAGAACGGTTAAACATAACTTCTTGTAGCTACTATTAAAGGTGTCTGATCTACAGAAACAGCCAGGGGCCCGTAGGTAAAGACATGTAAGGTTGTCATAAATATCTGTACCAGACAAACAGCTATTTGAGTGTTGTCACTGCGCATTTTCATAGACCAAAATAATCTATAACAAAGTTTATCAAACACTTTCAGAGGGTGTGGGAATCCAATGTAGGCATAAAATGGAACAATAATGAATTGCTCATTGCCTAAATGTAGTCACACCATGTTTACTCCATACAGAAATCATAACAATGAATAGTGATGAGAGGCAGAAATCAGTATTACTCTGTGATGTGACTCTGTGAGTACAATTTTGGTTGGCAGAATAGTTATTCTTTCTACAGTTGGTAAATGTGTAAAATCGGCATACTTGTTGTTGGAATTCCATTGATAGAGCCTGTATCAAAGACTGTACCAGATAGCAAATCTCATTCCACTGAGCTATATTCTTTTATTTTAAATTCTTCAGTGAGATTTTAGAAGAGATGCTTTGTGTGCTATGATAACTGTGAGTTACTCTGTTTCTGATGGTATATTTGGATCTTCTGATGAAATATTGTTTCAAACCACTTCATTGTTCTTGCAAAATTTAAGCTGTACTTTTGACAGTTTTATCTTATCTGTAGTCATTTTTTGCTCCCTTTCGGTGATGTTCAAATTTCTGAAAAGCTCTGGTTTTGCTCTCAGTCAGTCCCACACATTTTAACCTTGTGGTCTGTAACTCATAGTGCAGGCTGTCGATAACACACACAGGAACACACATCCCTTAGTGCTTCTTTTGGATTGTTTACATTCCATTCTGACACAGTGAGTGTAGCCCTGCGTGTATCAGAGCAAATTCACACTTCATTTGAACATTTTACACCTTTTCTAAATTATAATTGTTGCTTCCCTTCGAGTTTATTAGGGGCTACTACACTCTTTAAGCAATATCATATACCTAAAGAAAAGGCAAGTAAAGGCATTCAATCTGTTACTGGTTCTCTTCTAGAACAAGGTGTTCTGACACCTGCCTCTAGGCAGTCTTCGCTATCTTGTACATTCTGAACACTTCTGACACCCAGCACATAACAGTTACAATGCGACCATTCTGTTTAACTTTAATAGCAGCCTTCACATCCAGCTACATTGATCCCATTGATGATAATTACACATGGAGGAGGGAGAAATACTCCTCCTTTACTTAAGTAAAAGTACACATTATGCAGAATGGCCCATTTCAGAATAATATATATCATATTATTGGATTATAATTATTGAGGCATTAATGTGTCCTTCGCTTTAATGTTGCAGCTGATAAAATAAGCTCATTTTAAAATAAGCTCACTTCATATACTGCTGGGTGGCTTGTGAATTCCCTCTGAGAATCAATAAAAGTTTATCTTGAAACTTAATTTCTTGACTACATCTTGTATCAAACTCTGAATCTGCAAAGTAACTAAAAGGTGTTTAATAAATGGATGGAGGCACATGCTTTGTCTTCTAAAACATCTGCTTAATCTGTTGTAGGCACTAACACATGCCTGTATTTTAGCTGAGAGCCAGATTGCCACCATTTTTCACTGATTCAAGATATGTGTTTCAGTTATGGCATTCATATGGCATCATCTAGTAAAACTATCCAACATTCAGCTCTTGTTATCCAAACTATTGAAATCCATCTTCTTGTCTTCACAATTGGCAAGTGTAAAATGCGTTGCACACAACAGGTGATACTGATTGTGTTTATATATATTCTGCTTCTAAAAGCAACATGTTAGCTAACAGTGCAACTAAACAAGCCACACTTAACTCAAGTCCTTCGTCCATGCGTTAGCCTAGGTGGCACACGGTTTTCACTCATGTAGGAAAAGGGAGGACAAATGAGATAAATAAGGTAATAAAGGTAATCCGTTCATGGTTTGCACCAGGTATCACACAAATCACACAAATCTCATAAACAATAGCGGACAGATGCATATCATGTCAACAAACCAGAAGAAAAGAGGGCCTCGTGAAGTTTGAGCAGTCCCTTTGTAAAAAGAGACTGACCAAAACATTGATGACAACATGTTTAAAATAGCAATTTTAAACTGATGCAATTGAGCCTGTGATGCTCTGAATGTAAAATGTAACAACTTTATATAAACATCTTTATCTGGTTCCTCTCTGTTAGCATGGTATTACAAAATTGCTACGACAAAATTTCTGGGATCCTAACTCATACTGCCTTCCGTCCACCTTCTACACAAGTGAATCTGCGCGCAGCTGGGGAGGGTTCAAAAACACCCAAAGATCCAGAAAGTCTACCTCCCCTAGAGGGTGAGAGGAGACTGCTTGTGGGATTGTGGAGACTTTATGATATGGCATTCCCATCAAGAGAGGATACAATATTGGAGATCACAAGGAAAGTACCGTAAGGCAAAGATAAATATAAACAGAGAAAAAACATTTTTGAAGAAGTTGATAAAATGAATGAATAAAATGAATATCAATGAACGTCATGTCTAAGAGACTCCAGACTTCATTTGCAGGTATCAGACAGACACCCAAAACCATCAGAGGAGCCTATTCATCCTTTTCAAGTTGGTGATTTTGAACTAATCAAATCTCTGGACAAGGTATTCTTTATCACTTAGGTGGAAAGAACCAGGTGCTGCTAACAACCAGGAGCAGAATGGATCCATGCCTCAAGGTGCAGGCCGGCTCCCCCAACCGCTCCTGAGTAGACGGAAAGCCGTGGCGATGGAAGGAGTGGTTCCTCTTGCTGAGTGGACTCGAGCAAGGAAATGGGAAGGAGCCAGAGCAGGGCAATCCAGGCAGCCCGCTAAAGGAGTGCGAGGGCTCTCGTGCTCACATCAACGGAAGCGTCACCAATTGAGTGCCACAGGTTGAAAACAGCTCACCAAGGAGCAATCCAGATCGAGAGGATGTTGAAATTATCTCAGGACCCGAAACAGGGTCTAACAGCAGCACTCAGGTGCTCAACAGCAAAGTAAGGTTGCATACCACACAAACAAACAGGAACGAGAACACTCAAACTGCCCACAACATGGTAAAAGACTGTAGAACACTTCAGAAAAGACTCATTTTCTTCCAGTTGTATTCCGGACGAAGAGACCAGGGCCTCCTGTTGTTTTTGAGTGTCCTGTTGAGAGGTGATGATGATGAATGACTGTTACATTGCATACCCTCAGTATTTCTCTGGTGGTAAGTGGTGGTGCGCAACTTATAAGACACAATCAACTGAGTTATCACGCTACACTCCTACTGTAATGAAGGTCAGATACACACCAACTTTGACTGAGACGCCACCAGGTTTGCCAACTGATGAGAAATTGTCTGAAGATGAATGTGTTTAAGAATGTGAAATAAAGATGGATTTTGATAATCAAGGCGCTGATTAAAATCATAAAGCACGGATAAAGATTCAGATGTAGGATTTAATTGAAACAATTGGGTAGTACATGTCAATATCTATCCAAGTGTGCTGCTATTTTTGAAATTGAAATGTGCTATTGATTTAAGCAATCATCACTATTACCATGATACGGTATCTGTGTTCAGTTAGGAAGTTCTGAATGATGTTTTGCTACAGACATGATTAATTCACATGATTAATTCTATCCTAATTTTTAATAGTTCCATTATTTCTTCATATTCTATGTTGTTCAGTATTTAGATGCATGATGTTTGATTAACATGATTACATATACATTGACCATATACACCTGATCTGTAGCCTATATTGTATCCTTTTGCAATGCAAAAGATGATTTAATAGGCTTGCTCAAAACATACACAACTGTGTATTAAAAGTATATGTATGACAAAAGAATAATTAAGGCTAATACTTGACTTGTTTTTCCTCTTATGCCATCAGAGGTTTTTTCCCCAAGTATTGGCCATAGGAAGTTAGGTACAATTTGGTTTTTACTTGCTCCCCACGCTAAATTGGGAAGAGAGGTTTACTAGATTGTATGCTTGTGCTAACACACTTCCTCAGGATGAGGAGCCATGATACATGGTCATCCAAAGGATAACGAGAGCTAAGTTGCTTGACCTAAGACAGACTCTGTCAACACAGGCTAGATAAGTTTGTTTCATCAATATGACATTTTTTGATTTTGATTCCTTCCTGTTATAGAATTCTGAAACTCTGCAAATAATGTGTGAGTGATTCTAAAAGTTTAGACTCATCAAGCAAGCCTTGTGGATGCCATTCCAGAAGTCTAGCCTTAGACAAAAAGCCAATGTTTGTGCTCTTGAATGTGACACATAGAACAAAGCTGGCCATGCCGTAACATCAAAACAGACTATATAACTACTACTACTACTACTACTACTACTACTACTACCTATACAACTACTACTACCTATACAACTACTACTACCTATACAGCTACTACTACTACTGACTATACAACAACTACTACTACTACTACTACTACTACTACTACTACTACTACTACTACTACCTATACAACTACTACTACCTATACAGCTACTACTACTACTGACTATACAACTACTACTACTACTACTACTACTACTACCTATACAACTACTACTACTACCTATACAACTACTACTACTACCTATACAACTACTACTACCTATACAACTACTACTACTACTACTACTGACTATACAACTACTACTACTACTACCACTATAAATACTACTACTACTACTACTACAGCCTATACTACTACTACTACTACTACTCACCTCCACGCGCACCTCGGGGGGAGCGTCAGCCACGGTCTTCTGACCGGAGGCTGGCTGACACCGCTCTGAATATTCACGACCATTGGGCACCATGTGAAGAAGTTAAATATCACTTCCTGCATCCACTATGTGGCGTTATAGAACATGCACTAATCATACATGATGTTGCCATATATCAAGTGTAGACCACACAATGTAAATTTCATGTAGTTCGTATAATGTTTGATGCATGTGGCTTGCGTCCCGTTGCCAGTAAGCGGCACTATGACTATGACTCATGAATGTCACATAAGTGTAACTGGGAGTGGTCCATCAATAACCACATGATGCCGATCAGTTAAAACACTGCTGAGTTATTCACACTTCCTGTTTGGCATGGTGACCCTGTTCGACCCATCAACAGATGTTGCTGTATATCAAGATGAACTATGGAGATGAAATTTTTTCAGCACATCCACTGATGTGTGATGAACATGATGAACAAAATATGCTAAATCAATTAACATCTATATGTCCACAATTCTTCATTCAAATGCTACCAAAATTGACACAGATATTCTCTAGATGGTAGTGAGCAAGTGAGCAGATCGATGAAACGGTGAGTTTACAGTGATATTCATTATCTTGCAGTAAATCGTACTGTATCCACGTTTTCTTTTTTGCTCAGTGTTGGATCAAACATCAGCAAAATATTTGACAATTCACCCGAAACCAGCAGAATGATGTGTGATTTTTTTCAGAATTTTCTCACCAACAGTTTGTTGTAAGCGTTTTAAGTTTTGGTTAAAAATTGGTAGGTGAATTGCAAATTCCACCCACTACTCAGGACCATATGACACTCAGGGACATATGACACTCATTGTCCTCAAGGTGAATCACCAACACTTTTTGCTGGGATTCTTTCAGAAGCTGGGCCAGCAAGCAGCAGCAATAGTAGCAGATGCAGCAATCATGCATTTTCTTCAGAAAATGGAAATATTCTAGTTAGTGTTTCATTTCCCTTTATTAGGATCATCTTTAAATCAGCCTTGGACCAATGCTGCAGGTCACTGCAAGCTTTCCTGCCTGTCTTTTACTTGTTGAATTAAGATGGAGCAAAAAACGAGAAACATTTAAAAAAAAATAAAGTGTGAAAACGACAATATGGAAGAATCACTATTGTGATGGTAACATGAAGGTGGTGTTTTTAGTTTAAAGTTTAAATTAATTGGACTGATTTACCATAATATAACGATTGGGAAAAGCCCAAAATTAAAAACACTTCAACTTTTGCTAGGGCTTGGCAGGTCTCCAACAAGGTTCATTTTAGACACTGTACTTACCTGATCTAAAGATTTTCCTGCTACATCGATGCCGTTGACCTCGAGGATCTCATCATTAACTCCCAGCAGCCCTGTGCTTTCTGCTAGCCCACCACGTACCAGGCGGGATATGAACACCCCTGGAACCTACAGGATGAAGGAGGAGAAGGAAAAAGAGAAGATACAAGTGTCAAGATGGTGTAGTCCCTCATTCGTCCAGGAGTGTTCTATCGTAGAAAAGGTTTCAGTCGTAGTCATCTGGACACTGTTTTCAGAATCAAGACGTTTCGGCTCCCATCCGGAAGTCATTCAGAAGTGTCAACTGTTACATCTCTCTGGAACATGTTTCACAACCTGAGAACCTAGATTTCATATTACCAAATCTATGACACAGACAACATGTCCAATACAATATGTCAAAAACCTTCTTTTTATGTATGTTGTCTGGTATTGGCTTTGTATACAACTGAAGAAAATTAATTTCAAAAATGTTTGTAGTCCTTATTTTAAAAATGATAATGATAAATCATAATATCATAGGAATGAGCTGGTCTGTCCTTATGTACCTGCACGTATGTCTTTCATTGTGGCTGTGCTTTTATTTTCCCAGAGTGACTCATGTTTTAATATAAAATTGTAATAAAAACAAATTAATAATGATTAAAAACAATCATAGGATATAAAAACCATAAAACCAATATGCGAAATATAAAAATATTGAGTGGCAACACTGACGTGAAAATAAAAAATAAATCAATAAATAAAAATGTGGAATTAGATAAAAGCAAGTTCATAAAAGTAAGTTTTGCACTGGTTCTTAAATCAGAATCAGAATCAGAAATACTTTATTGATCCCCGAGGGGAAACTCTTTTGTTACAGCAGCTCACTATCACGTCAGTGCACATAGGAATAGAAATACTAAGAAAAAATTATAATACACTATAATACAGGTCAGAAAATACATTAAGTACCAAGTGGGTATAAGTATAAAATAAGTGTGAAGTACAAAGTGGGTTTACCGGTGGATGATAATAATATGGTATAAAGTAATAGTGCATGAACTGTCAAGTTAAGTGTAGCTATTAAGATTATAATGAGACGGAGGATATTGCACAGCAGTAATAGAAGTATGAATAAATATCAATATCAATAAATAGGGAATTTTAAACTGAAAAGAGTATACCCTAACCCTAACCCTAACCCTCTGCCCTCACCTGTGTGCTTTCTTTCTTCTGTGTCAGATCGTCATTGTACACACGTCAAGTGTCCCAGACTTGCACAGTGTTTTGAACTATTTCTCTGTTTTCTCTTGGATATCGCTGGATTTCGGATTTTTGGACTTTGCCTGTTCGGACTGCTCTCCTGGTCTTGACCACTGCCTGCCTGTAAGCAGTGTAAGTTTTTTTCTTTACTATTAAAAATTATTAACTGCATCTGTTCAGCCTTAGTGTCTGTTTCTCCTGCTGCCCTACTTGACATGTATCACAATAGCTTCACCATATTATTTTGTAAGTCATATTTGGTACATTTAGTAAACCAGCGCTAAATGACCTAAGGGAACAGTTTAGAACATACTTAGATAAGCAATCAGAGATGTACGAAGGTGCTAAACCATTTAGGGCCCTAAAAACAAGTAAAATAACTTTACAATCAATCCTCAATGTTACAGTTAGCCAGTGTAATGATGCTAGTACTGGTGTAATATTGTTGCATCAAAAGTTTTTTTAGGTAATCCAGTATAGAGTGCATTACAGTAATCTAATTAGCATGGGTCAGCTACCTCTACCTACCTCTTTTTGGAATCTTCCAAAGAGAGGTAGGGTCTAGCTCCAACAATATTTCTTAAATGATAAAAAGCAACCTTTCATAACATTATGTGATTTTAAAATTCAGCTCAGTCAAGAATAACAGGCTTACTCTGTAGGTCCAGACTTCCAAGTTTGTTTAAAATGTCTTCTCTCTGTGCATTTGTACTTGTTGTTGTTGTTGTTGTTGTTAAGTTTTCAGTTATCTTCATTTAATTTGAGGAAATTATCACTCATTTCCTGCCTCTCCAGCACTATACAATGCTGGAGAGGCAGTTTAATTCAATTCAACTTTATATAGCGCCAATTCATAACAGAAGTCATCTCATTGCACTTTTCCTATAGAGCAGGTCTAGACCGTAGTCTTTATAATATTATAATAATATATATATATATATATATTATAATTATCATGGAATTTAGGGCATCAGTATCATCTGGTGCTAAAGATAATTATAACTGAATGTCATCAGCATAACAATGGAAATGACTCCATGTTCACAAATAATTTTCCAGAGTGGAAGCGCATACTGACAACACAGTAACGGTCCACGAATTGAACCCTGTGGAATACCAAAGAGAGTCATGTTTGTCTGAAATCTGGACATAGAATCTTCTGCCAGAGAGGTAAGTATTAAACCAAACCATAAAATCCATAGAATTGCAGTCCAAGATGTTATCAACATGTAAATTAAAATCACCAGTTATAAGAATCTTAAGAGATCTCTAAGAGATTTCGGGTAAGAATGAGGCTGTATGCTTTGGTGGTCGATTTTTCACAAAGTGATCAACAGCATTGAGGTTTGACTTCCAATATAATAGCCTGGTATTCAATGATTAAAAAAAACTACCTAAACTCATGCTTGCAATTAAAAATGTGTGAAAAAATAGCAGCCAGTCCTCTTCCCCTCACATATGGAGTGGATAAAACTATAATTTAGAGGGACAGTTTTAATCAAGAGAGGGTCCATCTGAACCGAGCCATGTTTCTGTAAGAAAATTAAATCTAGCTTATGTTCAGTGATAAGATCATTTACAGCAAAAGTCTTATTTGTAAGTGCTCGGATGTTTAACAGAGCCATGTTTACCTTTTGATCATGTCCAAACGTTTTGTTTGGGCTGTGATTTTTCAGTGGTACAGTAATTAAACTAGACCTTGTCTTCGACTGTTTCTGTGCTTTGATTTTTCTATGAGTAATAACAGCTTCAATATTGTAAACATCAGCGTGTATGGCTATGTACAGAGTTTTCAAGCAGTGAATTTCTTATCGGTTTATATATTAGTTTATACTGTTTTGTCATTGCAAAGTCCTCCTCTCTATGCTGTTATCTTTGACTCATAATTGGAATTACGTGCATTGAGAACACCTGGGCACAAGGAGGAGCTACTGCGTCTATGCCTGAAAAGGATGATGACAGCGTTGTGGGGAAGAAGTTGGCTTGGAGACCGGAAGTGACCGGTGTCAAGCCTTCTTGGCTGTCTAGACGTGGTAGGGGACAGTCAAACTGCAGGAGTGTTAAACTGTATAAAATATGTTGTGCGTTAGAGTACGTGCTCCTAGTCTGCTAGGATGGGCAACATCCTTCAGATTTCAGAAGTCTGGCTGGAAACGTCATTGCAGCCGACACGGATAATAACATTCCTAGCGCAGAGGTGTTTCGCAAAGATACTGGGGATCTTGGCCAGGATGTCAGCCACCTTAACGCCTGGGAAGCAGTGTGTCTCAGCTGACCTTCTCCTGACGTGCCTCACTATTGAATCACCGAATATAAGGGTGGTGGGAAAAGCATCTGGCGGTGGTGAGATGGCAGATAATGGAGGATGGTCAGAAGAGTGGGCCGAGGAAGAGCCCCGCGGAGCTGGAGTGAACTTTGGCTTTGAGTGGAGGGGCCTGGTCTGTTCGGTGGGGGGGCCAAGGGCGATGGAGAGCCGCTGGACTAACTCAATATCATGGGAGGTGGAGTAGGTCACGGGTTTCCAGCCAGTGGAGGAAATTCATGTAAGTCGAGGATGTCGTATTGATTTTCCAGCTGGATGAGATGGGAGTATAAAAGGAGTCTCTTCTCTTTTTGCGGTGGCTGACCGCAACCCAAGACTCAGGATGTGATGGAGTAGAGTTGACTGGGGCTTTGGGTTTTGCCCTAAGCCAGACCCAGGGGTCCTCAGGGACGGTGACTGGAGCAGGGACAGATGGGGCGGCTGGAGCAGTAGCAGTGGACGGAGAAGTAGCACCATCAGCCAGATAGGGAGCAGCATCCATCTCTTCAGCACTAGTTGCGGTGACATGTGTAGGGCCGAAGAGGATAGTGTCCAAGTGCCTATCAGCCTCCTGGTTTTTGTTGAGCAAGGAAATTCTTTGCTCTAACTCTTCTTCTTACAGAGACAGACGCAGCCATGGCTTCTTGAATTTCTAAAATCCTTTATCCAGTTAAAAGATGTAGTTAAAAACAACCAAGATCTAAAACGTGTATCGTAAAAATGTGGCTTAAATCTGGGTAAAAAGTAAATTCATGACAGAGCTTTTTGGCGGACAGACACAACGCAGACGTATGCGTACATCAAATTAACTGTATTCGTCACAGCCACGACAGAGTGCAGGTTAGTCAAGCCTTTTGGATAACTCTGGAAATGTTTTACTGATACTGTGTGCAACCCGTTAAATTAACAAATAAAATAAACAAACATAACAGGCCGGTGGATTTAGCTTCTCTTTCAGCATTTTCACATCAGTTGAGACTTAAAAAATAAATAATCAAATATCACACCAGTAAAGTTTAGATACACGCAGAATTAAACTCCAACTCACTGTTAATTCAGTCGTGCGTGAGAGAGACAGTATTTGAGGCCATTACCAAAGTAACTACCCGGTTGCTGCCCTGTTTGGTGCTGGAGAGATATATGCGCAGACAGTAAGGTTTTTTTGACAGCGGGGTTTATTTTGTTTATTTCTATGATTTCAACACTGATTTGTTGTTCACAATGTAACGTTAACATTATCAGAGGAAAAATACCACGCACTCCTTTCGTGGTATCGCACTAAAAAAGTAGCAACCCAACAGATCTCAGTCTATGTACGCTCGTAGTTAGCTAACACTATGCAGCAATATCCTGGTAAACTTTAAAACACGTGAGTTTATTTGCTGCGTCACATATAGTTTTAAAATGAGGAAATCTGCAACTTTCTTTTAAGGGCAGAATGGCCAGTTCAAAAGAGGGCATGCCAAAATGGCTGTGTGGGTAGGTAATTTTAGAAGGGGCATTACAGCCACACGCCGGGGCATCCACAGCACTGGCCATTTGGTTGTGGTATAAGTCCTACCTTCTTGTCAGGATGACAAGAGAAGCATGACTGAGACATCTTTCAGAAATGTAACTGGCAACATAATCAGAGCGCAGGAGGTGTTTTTCATCTTAGGTGTAAGTAAGATAAAGACCACTTTCAATTAATCTGAAGGAACACTATTAAAACAAAGTGATTTGAATGTTCTGACCTTTTTATATCAGTTTTCCTAGTAGAACTTTGTAACAAGTTCTCACCATTGACATTCAATGATTCAGTACAACACAAAGATTTGTTGGGAGCCGAAACGTCTTGATTCTGAAACCAGTGTCCAGATGACTACGACTGAAACCTTTTCTACGATAGAACACTCCTGGACGAATGAGGGACTACACCATCTTATTACAAAGATTTGTACTTTTTTTTTCCATTTAGATCCATAAGATAAAGTGCCCTCAAATGTTTAATCCTCCATATTAAACTGTCATATTTCCAAATAACAAAATGAACAATAAATATTTCCCTTTACTCTGTGCTTATGTGTTCTCTTCTTAAAGAGTGAATATTTTCAGATAAAATCAGAGATAAGGTATCCTATTGGCCCAAATAAAACAAGAAGAAATTAGGTGGCGGTGTATCATATTCAATTTATCATCAATGTTGTCAGCTTGAAAGGTGGAATGTTATCTAGAATGTTAAGTAGGTTGAAATGACATAATTTATCTCACCTTCTCTACGCCCTGTGGTGTCACCCGCACGCTCACCCCATCACGGATGTAGAAGCCCAGTGGTTTGTGGGTACCATGCTTGTGGAGTCGTACACGTCTGTGTGTTTCAGGTAAGATGTCCACATCAATGATGGATGAGATCTGTCTGAAGTTCTGTGGGCGGCCAATCATAAGGCCCGGTTTGTTCTTTGAGTGGGTGGAGCCTGAGCCGGTGGTGCGCAGTCCGGTTAAGCCCAGCCCCTTTTTACGCCTCTGGAGGGAGTTGGTGGCAAAAACTACAGGTTCATCCTCTTAAAGAAGACACACAGAATGATGGAGAGAACAGTTAATTATTTATATTGTGATGTTTTTAAAAAATTTCAACATTTACAACTATGGGGATTTTTTTTTTAATATTTATTCTAAAGGAATATTTCAATGGTCTGGGAAACTGACTGACTTAGCTAGTTAGTAGGAGCAATGCTAACACTAGCATACACAAGTTTGGTTGCAATACTGGCCCAGACTAACACAGCATACACCACGCTCATAGTTTAGTGATTTTACTCCCCACGCTAAAACTTTAGCTAAAAGCCTTAGTTTTCACTATGTTATGTAACATTGGAGAAGGCGTCATTCTAACACAAAAAAATAACGTGCGCGGTTGCTCACTGACAACAGCTGTGAAATAAGGCTAGCTATATTACCTATATTGGGGAAGTACAGTATAACTATATACACTATGTACACTAGGTGTACGGTCTCATCATTTAACAATACTTTTCCAATGAGACAATCTCGCCCCAGCTAGGTGTATTCCTAAACATGATGTTTTGGGTCCCTCATTGCCCTCAATGTATTTTTTTTTCCAAACTGAAAACAGGATATTCCCTCAATTCTTTATTCCCTCAACATAAAATAATGGTGTTCACAAACAAGTTACTCTCAAAAATATTCTCTTATTCAAACATACGTCTGTCATAAATTACATTTCAAAGAATTAACTTATGGAGACCTTGTGTATGCACTAATGTTTACAGACATGTAAGGAGCTAATGTTAATATTGGTTACTTATTGGTTCATATTGGAGTACTTTTTGAAAGCAGCTTAATGCATTTTTGTTACAGTAATATGTATACCAGAGGTATGGACATTGAGCCCTGGCAACCAGCCCAGTCTCCTGGGAATTATACATGCATATATTGACGATTCTGCAGCACATGAATTAAGACCAATGCCAAAATTCAGTGCCAACACGAGGTAGTATATAGTTAATATAGTTTTATAGTTGAGTGGAGGGTGTGAACACTTCTGACACAGGAAGCCCGAAGCCCAGGTTCCTATTCTGTCTTGGATTCATATTTAGTCATAATGATGACCAAGTATTTTAGCTGCCTATGCCTACATTACATAGAGTAATTGAAACATGCAGATGTTGTAGTAATCATTAAATTAAAGGAACACTGGCAGTGGACTTTCAAAACCTTAATTCAAATCCAGATTTTACAGAACTGATCAAAATCAACTTTGTGTTTGGCAAGTAGGTTGTGGGAACCTACAGCAGCGGTGACCCCTGGCAGTCATTCTCATAGATGTGTGGGAGAGGTGCTAAAGGGAAAGACAGGGTTATTCACATACCTGCAGCGCACCATCACAGGTTTATTTATGTAATCTAATCGAGTTGAACAGTACATCTGAATGTTTTTCTTCATTTTTTTTGGAGGAACATTAAAACAGTTCAGTCCAAAAATATTATTGTGTCAAATTTCATATCTGGATCCATTACTCTGACTGTATGTGCAAGGGGAATTTATAAATATTTTTATTGCATACATCTATTTCCTCTTTCTTTATTTTGCCATATCTCTCTCTATGCTGCTTCATCAATGATCAGCTGAGAGCATGACTTCACCAAAAAGTATTTAGATTACCAGATAATAAATTAATATTCGTGACTTCTTCCACTACTACTAATTTCACTACTTCAACACCTGAAAACCACTTTACTGGCTACTTCTAAAACTTCAACAACTATCAGTACAACTACACGTATTACTACTAGTACAATTACTGCTAAAACTTCAACTCCAAATGCTTCTTGAACTACTAAAATAACTAAAAGTGAAGCAACGTATAGTCATTCAAAAACTAGTCATTCAAATACAGCAAACTATTTGTACTTGTATGAATGCTTCTGCCCCTGTTAATACTATTTAACATTTATTGTTTCAAGATTAATCTATAGATTATATTTGATACATGAATTAATCATTTAGTCTATTAAAAGCCAAATTCCAGGACATATTCCCATCACAAATTACCAGAAGTGTCTATGGCTATTAACAATGACTGATAAAGGAAAATAAAGGCGGGGTGGAATTGTCTGTCTGTCTCACATGGTAAATTCAGTATAATGAACATTTCCACAGCACTAATTCCATCAGTACAACAATAGGGTCATGTCCCTGCTGTTTGCACATTCTCATTTTAACAGAAATACTGTTTCCACTTATTAATTATTTCAATTAATTACTCCATAGTTTTTCAAATGCTGTTAACCAACTGTCAGTGACGCTCAATTCCTTCAGAAGAATACTTCCTTCCTTCCAGTTCAAATTAATAGCCCACCAGGAAGGGGAATGATCATACTGTCTAAACCACTGGATAGCTTTTAATGTGGAACATTGCTGCAGGAAGTGTTCAGTTTAATTGACAGTAGCTTAACAGCAATCGAAAAAAAGGCAATTGTAAATAATTAGTGAACTAAAACAAAAAGAGAAACTCAGAGCAAGTTCTCCCGACTCAGCAACACACCCGCTGAGAAACCAACTCTGATTACTGGCAGCTCCATTTTGAGAAACGTGAAGTTAGCGACACCAGCGACCATCGTCTGATGTATTCCTGGGGCCAGAGCGGGCGACGTTGATTCCTATTTAAAACTGCTGGCTAGGGATAAGCATAAATACAGTAAGAATGTTATTCACGTCAGTGGTACCGACTCCCGATTACGCCAATCGGAGGTCACCAAAGTTAATGTTGTGTACATATGCAAAGACAATGTTGGTCCGTTGTTTTCTCTGGGCCCCTTTCTGGGGAAGACCTGGTCTAAATAGGAGAGACAGCATTCATCCCACTTTGGATGGTGCAGTAAACACTAAGCTAGAGTTGAGCCCAGGAGGCAGAGTTGCAGTCCTACACGCTTCTTTGCACTTCCTTTAGAGCAGTTACCCACCCAAAACGCCTTAGTGATGCCTCTGACTTAAATTAATAAAACCAAAAATTAACAGAAGAGAAGTTATATATAATAACCTAAACAAAAATGCTGAAATAGCACAACAAAATAGGAAGATTAAATGTGGACTCTTAAACATCAGATCTCTGTCATCCTTGTTTTGGCATATGGCATTGAAATTGAACATTTAATAGTCTTTCCACAGAATCCTTTTTTATTGGCCCATTATTTGATAGCTTTTGAACTCCTATTACTGGACTACATGCCATTAGGTAAAAACTCCTACACTAGATGTTAATCTGATAGTGCTGTAGCTAAATTTAAGGAAGTGATTCCATCTGCATTCAATTCAAAGCCATGTCTCAATATAACAGAGGACTCCTATGCTAATTTCAGTCCCTCTGATCATCTTGTTGATAGTGCTGCAGGCTCACTGAGAATGTAACTCAACTCTATTGCCCCTTTAAAAAAAGAGAAACAAAAAAAGAAGGTTGGCTCCATGGTATAACCCCCAAATCTGCAAATTAAAGGTGGGGTATGCAATTCTGGAGAAATCCAATACCATGACAAATACCATGTAGAGAGCGAACAATGCTACAGCAAGTAATGTAACTAATGTTAGCTAGGTTGTGGGTTAGCAGACTGTCCCTACAGTTGCTGCTGCGATGCTAACAGCTAGAGAGGACGAGATGGTTTCCCAGAAACAGCAACCCAGCTCCAGACAGCGATACTCACAACTCTACTGCTACTATAGCTGACATCACAATAACAGTATATCTCAGGTGTTACTGCCGTGTAATCTGCTCGGAGCAGAAACACCATACCAAACTCTCTCTCTCTCTCAACACAGCGCTGCGAGAGCCTGCAACAAAGTTTAGCACCAACAGCTGTCACACACAGTCTGCCAGCTAACTTTACGAACTTACTTTGTGGAGAACCACAGATGGAGCAACCGGGTCCTCCATCTACCATACGTTTTCTTCAATCGGAACCAACATTCTTCCCTGCCTGGCTCATACAACGGAACTGCCAGATAACAGCAGCATGTTCAAAGCAACCGTTCTTCCTTTACGGACTGGTAACATAACCACTGAACCTATAACTGGGCATTACATAGCTTCACATGGCTTATCAGTGTACTTGGCTAAGCACAGGTCTGTGTTACTTTGTGAATGTATATGTATTGATTTGGTTCATTGAGTTTTATTGTTGTGATGTGTTTTCACGGTTAATTTGGTAGCCACATGCTAAGTTGATGTTAGTGATGTTCACACAGACACTATCCTCTTTCTAACCTGGCACCGTTTATCCTATACAGCTCACACATCAGATCATCAAACTAATTTAAATATTAGTCAAAGATAACACAAGTAAACACAAAATGCAGTTTTTAAATGAAGGTTGTTATTATTAAGGGGAAACAAAATCCAAACCTACATGGCCCTGTGTGAAATAGTGATTGCCCCCCCTGTTAAAACATAACTTAACTGTGGTTTATCACACCTGAGTTCAATTTCTCTAGCCATACCCAGGTCTGATTATTGCCACACCTATTCTCAATCAAGAAATCACTTAAATAGGACCTCCCTGACAAAGTGAAGTAGACCAAAAGATCTTCAAAAGCTAGACATCATGACCGAGCTCCAAAGAAATTCAGGAACAAATGAGAAAGAAAGTAATTGAGATCTATCAGTCTGGAAAAGGTTATGAAGCCATTTCTAAAGCTTTGGGACTCCAGCGAACCACAGTGAGTTATTATCCACAAATGGTGAAAACATGGAACAGTAGTGAACCTTCCCAGGAGTGGCTGGCTGACCAAAATTACCCCAAGAGCGCAGCGATGACTCATCCAAGAGGTCACAAAAGACCCCACAACAACATCCAAAGAACTGCAGGCCTGACTTCCCTCAGTTAAGGTCAGTGTTCATGAATCCACCATAAGAAAGAGACTGGGAAAAAATGGCCTGCATGGCAGAGTTCCAAGACGAAAACCACGCTGAGCAAAAAGAACATGAAGGCTCGTCTCATTTTTGCCAGAAAACATCTTGATGATCCCCAAGACCTTTGGGAAAATACTCTGTGGACTGACGAGACAAAAGTTGAACTTTTTGGAAGCTGTGTGTCCCATTACATCTGGCGTAAAAGTAACACCGCATTTCAGAAAAAGAACATGATACCAAAAGTAAAATATGGTGGTGGTAGTGTGATGGTCTGGGGCTGTTTTGCTGCTTCAGGACCTGGAAGACTTGCTGTGATAAAGGGAACCATGAATTCTGCTGTCTACCAAAAACTCCTGAAGGAGAATGTCTGGCCATCTGTTCGTGACCTCAAGCTGAAGTGAACTTGGGTTCTGCAGCAGGACAATGATCAAAACACACCAGCAAGTCCACCTCTGAATGGCTGAAGAAGAACAAAATGAAGACTTTGGAGTGGCCTAGTCAAAGTCCTGACCTGAATCCTATTGAGATGCTGTGGCATGACCTTAAAAAGGCAGTTCATGCTTAAAAACCCTCCAATGTGGCTGAATTACAACAATTCTGCAAAGGAGTGGGCCAAAATTCCTCCACAGCGCTGTAAAAGACTCATTGCAAGTTATTGCAAATGCTTGATTGCAGTTGTTGCTGCTAAGGGGGGCCCAACCAGTTATTAGGTTTAGGGGGCAATCACTATTTCACACAGGGCCATGTAGGTTTGGATTTTGTTTCCCCTTAATAATAACAACCTTCATTTAAAAACTGCATTTTGTGTTTACTTGTGTTATCTTTGACTAATATTTAAATTATTTTGATGATCTTAAACATTTAAGTGTGACGAAAAAGTGCAAAAAAATAAGAAATCAGGAAGGGGGCAAACACTTTTGCACACCACTGTATATCTATCAATCAAGCCAAATGAAACCAAATGAAATCAGTTAGCTAAACTTCAAGCCTTAAGGCCATAAAAACCTGGATGACCTGCAATTTTCTGATGTTAAACTCAGACAAAACTGAAGTTATTGTACTTGGGCCCCAAACATCTCCAAAACTCATTATGTAAAGATATAGTTACTCTAGATGGCATTGCCCTGGCCTCCAGCACCACCGTACGAACCTCAGAGTTATCTTTGATCAGGATATGTCCTTTATCTCCCACATAAAACAAACTTCAAGGACTGCCTGTTTTCACCTGCGTAACATTGCAAAAATCAGGCACATCAAGCTCCTCTCTGTTGGTCCCAGTTTGGGTTTGGGAGGCAGACACCATCTCCACATTTAAGAGTAGGCTTAAGACCTTCTCCATTGCTGCTCCCTCCCTCTGGGACATTCTCCCTCACTCCCCTCTTTCAAAACCGCACTCAAAACCCACCTATTTAAATCTGCTTTTAATCTGTGATCTATTAGTCCCCCCTCCCCCGTTCACCTTTTTCACTCTTGTAGTTTTTATACTGTTATTGCTTCTTGTTGTTTTTATACTGATATTGCTTTTACTGTCTCTGCTATTTTCTTGTAAAGCCTTTTGCCTTTGAGAACTTTAAAGCATTATTCAAATAAAATTATTATTATTATTATTATTATTATTATTATTATCCACTGATTTCTGGCTGTACATGTGTATAGTAAAAGCCATAATATGACTCACATGGTGCTAAAAAGTAGATTTTTATGGCCAAACAGGATTATCAAGGCCATACCCACTAATTGCTGAGAACATGCAGAATTCAAGCGCAATTGGACTGGACAAACCCATTAAATTGCTATGAATCACAATCCAAAGAAAGCCCAGGCCTTTTTCAGGCCCTACACACTTTGGTTTACTTTATGATCACTTGTTGGAAGCAACATTGCAGACACAGTAAACAGAGTTTACAAACAGATTTCCCTTTTTCTAGAGGCAATGTGCCATGCACATCACATGACTGGGTGACAGGTCTTCAATCATTCTCTTGGTTTGACAGCAACTTCCTGAAGCTCACTGTCAGACAGCTGATGTTTTTGTTTTGACTTTCAACGTCACAGAGCAGAATATAGCAGCCACACCCTTTCTGTTTTGTTTCTATCTAGCAATAACAACTGGGCTCCATTCTTAATCAGATTATATAACAGCTTTGCACCTAAATTCAAGGTAAACTAGTGTAACATCTTAATTTGAGGTATAGATAGGTGACAAATGAAAGGAAAAGGTGGGGTGTAGACACATAATGAATGTAGATGCTTCCATGGAATTCTGAGAATTGCTGGTCTTGCCCGAACTTTCAAGAAAGATCAAGGAGGACATACACATCTGAAGCCAAAGACCATCTGAGCAGAGCCAGGGGTTACCATCTCCCCCTATATACAACCTGTTATCACATCATCAAAATTCATGCTTAAGCTTGGGACACACCTGAAGACTAGATAGAAATACTAAATACACTAGACAACACACTGAACCACTCATGAGTAACCACTGGAGATCTGGCGGTATACGACCCTGCAAATCCTGTGAGAACGCTAACTGTCGCGTGGTCTTGTTCTAGGTGAAATCATGGACGGGGAGACGTGTAGGACTGTATAGCCTACAGAGTGAAGTTTGTAAATCAAAGCTAAATTCAGGTAAAGCTCTTTATTTAGCGATAGAGCTCTCTCAGACGACACACAAGTGAAGTCTTCAGTCATCGACTTCAGTCACAAATATCAAACATGGTTGTGAGAATGACTGGCAGCGACTGGATCTGAAGACTTAAGATTAGAGTCTTTACATATCACACACTATATGATTTTTATCGGCTGACTGTCAACATCAACTGACCCAGACTTGAACAGACCCGGTCCAACTTGGTCCTATCACTCGTCATGCCCAAATCATATTCATAAACACCTTAACTGTTACAATGTCTGCTTCTCTGTCCCTCTCTTCAGCCACATCTCCTCTCTCCCAGGCCCCTTCAATGTTATTCTTTACCTGTCCACCAGATTCCCTCAGACTTTTCTCTTTCCATTCCAGATCCTGCCACTCCTATCTGCCTCGCAATCACCTCAATCCCCTCACCTGTGCTTCCCCACCCATCTCCCCACCTGCACCTCATTCCCTCATCAGCCACTCTATATATATACCGGCCCAGATCCTTTGTTCTTCTGCCAGTTTGTCATAGTTGCTCATGTCCTGCTTTCAAGCCTCTGCATACCCTGTATCTTGCTATCTGGAATCTGTACCGGATCCTACCTGCATGTCTGCCTGCCTGTAAGTCTATATATACCTTTACTTCCACATTAAACTGTCACATTCTGCCTTGACTGTGTGTGTGTTTGGGTCCTTCCCCTGCTGCATGAATTGACCCCTGTGACACTTAACAGTCCTAATGTGTGTCCCCGCCTTCAGGTAACTAGCTAGTTAGTGGACACTGAGTGAAAGTTGTTTTGTCAAACTACTTCGAAAGTCAAGAATTAACTCTGAGTCAAGAATTTTCATGTTAAAGCTCCTGTGGAGTACATGAGAACAGCTTACCTCAAGAGGCACCATCAGACTCAACTAGCCAAGTCAAGACACAGGGCCCAATTTTCGTGGCGGTGAAACCAGCGCAAGCAGTGAGCCAACCGCTGACTTTAAAATTGTCTCTGCCTGTCTGTGTGGTATTTTGGTGTCCAGTTCAGAGAGCAAGGTGCACAGGTGGGAGGAGAGGAACAAACAGGTGGGAGGTTCATTCAAATCAGGCAGCGCAAAGTGAATTGTTTGACGCAACATCAGAAATAAGGCAACAACGCTTAAAATGTAAATAAACTTTTTAATTTAAACGCTCTCCAACCAGTAGATGTGTTTAAATCGGCATCAAATGTTTAAAATGTTTAAAGCAGGATCATTGGTAAATCAGTTTGCATTTATCAATAACTGAATATGAGTGCTTCTTACAGAATCTGTTTCTCCAGTACATTAAATCCCTGCAGCCATCTGAAGGCAGCGGGACACATATTGATAAATCTGTTAAAACAGATTTGGAAGTGCTGCGCCAGAACACATCACCATTACACAAGGCTGTCCACTGTGTAGCGTCATTAAATGACATGCAAATGTCACCAGGCTGCCACAAAATAACCCCAAACACCTCTACACACATCAGACACATCAGGTCACTTATTCTGCTGTTTTATGCGAGAGACATTGGATTACGGGAGCTCATTAACTCTGTGCGTAACAGCCTCCTTTCCAACTTAAAAAAAATAAATAAATAAAAATCAGTGGTTGGTTATTTAAATGCATTACAAAACAAACACTAGAACACTGGATTGATGTAAATGGCTTAGAACATTTTTTCAGTTACTTATTTCCATCATTATTGTACTAATTACGTGTATAAACCCCCCTCCCCCTGTGTTCACATTGTACCGCTCTGCACCATACAAACAAAATTATGCTTTTGTGGAGAAGACTATTCTTTATTTGTTGAGCTGCTGTCATGCTCCACTGTGATTGGCTCAGCTGTTTCATGGCTATATTACCAGTGATGTGACTGGCTGAGAGTGTTTATTTTTCACCACACCCTCTGATGTAGGCTATAATCACCTTCACCTAGCCCTCTGCTGCATGTCATCCCCCTCTCTCCCTTTCCTGTTTATCTTCGGCTGCACTATCAAGTAAAGGCAAAAAATATAAACAACAGACATCTGTCTGTTGTTTTCCTGTGTTGCTATGAATCCTGAGCCACGCAAACCAAGCTGTCGGTTATAGACTTATTAGCCTCCTTAAAAGGGAGAAAAGGTTTCCCTCGGAAAAGAGATTTCAACCTGAGGGGAAATAAAGGTTTTAAAAAACATCAGCCTTTGCAAACTACTTGAATAAAATCTGCCTGTGCCAGTTGAGGGGAAAACACCTGCTGTGATGTCACTGATCAGGTTGAGACCAAATGTGCAGACTGCTTAGTTTCAGCTCATTAGGAGCACTGAAGGAGCAGTTTGCTCCCTCATGTGAGTCAGTGTTCATTTAGCCATTAAGTGAAACAGACTGCTGTGAGAGACGGAACATCCATTTCTTGCCAGTTTAGCCCCGTGGCAAGGGTCCCTGAAGACGAAGTCATTTACTATTTTTACCATGTATCTTGGACATCTATTACCAACCAGACAGCCTTTGGTGGATGCTATATGTCAAGAATCAAAATGTTTCACTCTTTGACCCCACCACCAAGACTTAAACAGCAGGGTCTTCATGGGAGACAATGGGAATGCCTAAATGGAAGAGTATTGCTCTGACATTTCTGTGGTGTGTGTTATACATGACACTTGAATAAAGGCCTCTTAACTATAGTATGTCAGCAATGTGGCAAGCAAAACTTCATTCTATCGGCACTTGTATGACAACATTCTGAAATGCTGAAGAGAATATGACAAACATGTCTTTCAGCTTCATGTCATTACATCATCTACTGACTAATGATCATGTTTGCCTAGCTAGACCAGCATGTACTTATACTGCTTTTGTTCTTTTATGTACTTTTATTTTATTCTTAACTGTGACCCACTTTGTAAACTCTTTTGCTATGAGTACTGTAAACTCATTACAGATTACCTTTCTGATATTTGACATACAGTATCACTGCCAATGATAGTTTACAGGTGCTTTCAATTTTGACACTGAGCACCATAAATAACTGCCGTCGTGTGAACGCTCATGTGTAAAGATGGCTGCTCTCTCTCGCCTATTAATCTGGATTTGATGACATTGCACTTCTTTGCCATTATTTTCATTAAGAGACTTGTGGCTCAGACATCTCTTCATATGAAAACAATTTGGGCTTGTCTATATCCATTTATAGTTAACGTGGGACTGGTTAAGCAAAAATTGAGATTTATCAAACAGAACCATATAAAATAAAACCATACACTTGGCTTTATAAATCTGACTAAAAGAGCACATATGCAAATGTCTGTCTTTTTGTGTATACAAAGGTCTAGTCTTGAACCTACAGTTTTAGGCATCTGGCCCTGACGTCACTAATTTAAGTGGAAGGTTTTATTGTGAGTGGAGTCACACAGTTGAATTATCTGTAGGTAATAAGAGATTACTCTAAACCTTAGTCACTCGTCATCGTTGTTTCTCTCCTTGTACTTGTCTCACCACAGTTTGTTGGACCGTGTCACAACAAATGAGAGAGCAAGAAAAAGTAGGTGAAAGAAGCATGTCACACATTAATTGCTAAGTCTCATACCGGGCTTTTATTTAGTTGGAAAGGAAGAAGAGCAAACAAAGTGAAGGCAGCTTCTCTGCTGGAGACAAATACCTGAACTGCTGCATTCCTCATACTGCATTCTTTCTTTCTTTCTCACACACACACACACACACACACACACACACACACAGAGTGCGTGTGCAGTATCTACCAATGGAGAGCAACATTAACATAAGAGAAAACACACGCATACTGTCTCCATTTAGAGTGTATGTTTCCTGACAAGGCAGAGAGAACAGAGACAGAACCTCAGCAGAAAGGCCCAGACTAAAGCCTGAAGGCACAGACACTGCTAAGCCCCCTCTAAACACACACTGTAGATTGATAGAACGATATTGTAGGCTTCCTCCTTCCCCAAAATATAAGACCAACGCGGACCTTTAAATCAGTGTTGCACCCACAATCTGAAACATTATAATTCCACGTAAATCCTACAGTATTGTTACGGTCATGTTCCTGAATTTCTTGTCTAATCTAGGAAAGTTTATAACATCATCCAAAACAAAGGTGTAGTCCAAACCAAAAATTCTGTAAACTGTCCGGATACAACAGCTTTTAGACAAGCTCTTACTTTTATGCTCGGAAACACTTAATTACAAAATGTGTTATATTTTGTTTTATATGGAGTATTACTCTAAAAATGGCAAATAATGGTTAATTAAATACAGTGATTTTATTTGTTATTGAAATGTAACATCTGTTATGGAGAATTTAGACTATAAAAGGAGCATCATTCAGTCCACTATGGACCTCTAAGGTAGAGGTCTATTGTATATTTCTTTCCACGTGGCCTACAGTCCATTTGTGTTTTGTGTGAACTCTGATGCTGTATATTTATAGAGTAAACTGCAATTAGATCAGATTGTATACATGTAGGCATGCGTGTATCTGTGTAATTCTGTCTGTGTGGGAAACAGTTTTAACCTTCAGAGTGAGAACATGTTTTTGAAGTGAAGTCATTCTTGCTGGTCCTCGTGTTTTCAAGGAGCGGTTTAAGAATCAGGTGTTGATTTTAAACTTTAAAAATCTTAATTAGGGGACCGGGAATAAATGCAATGAACAATGAAGGATCCTCATAAAGATACAAATATTGGGAGGTGTGTGTTTTTGTTGTGCCAGTTGTATATTTATACACTGTGGCAGTCAAAGATTATTTCATAACCTCCAAAGAATATAAAAGTAAACATAATGCTTATGTTACAACTGTTGGGGCTCATTTTACTGATATGAAGGCTGTTCTTCCCTGGCAGACAATTAACTGTCCAACTAGAAAATACTGCCTGGATTACACCGACTGACTGGTTTAACAGCACCGTGCTAGACAGGTAACGGGTGTGTTTACGGTGTTCTCTGAAAGACGTCACAGCGCGGGGAAAAAGTCACAGCTGAGGGACTAGTAGCCTACCATGCTAATACTACATAACATATCAGAATCAGAAATATTTTATTGATCCCCGAGGGGAAACTTTTTCATTACAGCTGCTCACTATCACGTCAATGCACACAGGAATAGAAGTACTAAGCAAATCGAAATATAATACACTATAATACAGGTAAGATAAATTAAGTACAAAGTGGATATAAGTATAAAAGCTAAAATAAATGTAAGTACAAAATGAATTTACAGGTTAAGTATGTACGGTATTGTAAATGTAGCAGATTAACCAGATTATTAGAAGGTGGATATTGCACAGCAGTAATATAAGTATGAATGAATATCAATAAATAGGGAATATTAAACAAAAAACAGAGTATATTGCACAGGAGTATTAAACAGAGTATACTGCACAATATTTCAAGTACTTAGAGGGAGAAGTTAAAGAGTTTAATGGCCACAGGCATGAATGACTTCCTGTGGCGCTCTGTGGTGCTTTTTGGGGGGAGGAGTCTTTCGCTGAAGATACTCCTTTTGTTTGAGCAGCATGTCATGGAGTGGGTGGGAGACATTGTCCAAGAAGGCATGTAGTTTGGCCAGCATCCTCCTCTCTGACACCACCGACAGAGTCCAGCTCCACTCCCACAATGCCACCACAGACTCATAAAACATCCTCAGTATTGTCCGGCAGATGTTGAAGGACCTCAGCCTCCTCAGAAAATAGAGGCAGCTCTGGCCCTTCCTGCAAAGAGCTTGAATGTTATTAGCCCAGTCCAGTTCATTGTCCATGTGTACTCCCAGGTACTTGTAATCCTCTACACTGTCTACACTGATGCCCTGGATGGAAACCGGGGTCACTGGTGCCTTAGCCCTTCATAGATCTACAACCAGCTCCTTAGACTTTGTTACATTAAGCTGCAGATGGTTCTGCTCACACCATGAGACAAAGATCCCCACCACAGCCCTGTACTCAGTCTCATCACCACCGGTGATACATTCCACCACAGCAGAGTCATCAGAAAACTTCTGAAGGTGGCAGCTGAAGTCTGTGGTGTAGATGGTGAAGAGGACGGGGGAAAGGACAGTGCCCTGAGTGGCCCCAGTGTTGCTGACCACGCTGTCCGACACACAGTGCTGCAGACGCACGTGCTGTGGTCTGCCAGTCAGGTAGTCAACAATCCAGGACACGAGGGGGGGGCATCCACCTGCATCGCTGCCAGCTTCTCACCCAGCAGGGCTGGCCGGATGGTGTTGAAAGCACGATCCTCACCGTGCTTGCCGGCTTGCCCAGGTGGGTGTAGATGCGGTTAAGCAGGAAGATGATGGCGTCCTCAACTCACAGCCAGGGCTTGTAGGAGAACTGAAGGGGGTCCAGGAGGGGTCTGACCATGGGCCGCAGCTGTTCCAGCACCAGTCTCTCCAGGGTCTTCATTATGTGGGAGGTCAGTGCCACCGGTCTGTAGTCCTTGGAGCCATTGGGATGCAGCATCTTCGGCACAGAAACGAGGCAAGATGTCTTCCGCAGAACAGGGACCCTTTGAAGACTCAGGCTGAGGTTGAAGACATGTTGAAGGACTCCACATAGCTGGGGGGCATAGGCTTTTAGCACCCAGGAGCAAATGCAAAAGTAGACAGCCACAACAATTGCATGTGCGAATTCACATGGTAGATAATGTGGCCAGAGTCCCACAGCTAACAGTTCAATGTCTGGGCTACAGATGCTCCGCTTGATAGTAATGTGACCAGGGTTACACCATCTGTTGTTGACCAGAACAGAAAGCCTGCCGCCTTTCCACTTATTGCTCCTGGTGTGATCCCTGTCGGCCCGAACAGTCTGAAAGCTGTCAATGGAAACGTTATGATCCGGGATATCCTGGTGTAGCCATGTCTCTGAGAAGCACATCAAACTACACTCACGGAACTCTGTCTGACTCCGGGCTAACGCCGTTAGCTTGTCCATTTTATTTGCCAATGATCTCACGTTGCCCATGATGAGAGAAAGCAGACACGGCTTAAGGATTATGGATGATACCATATGTTTAAAGACATCCGCAGATAGAAACAGATGAAAGCGCAGGGGGAGTCGCGCTGGAAAAGGGCTGAAAATTAGTGTATCATGTTTCCATCACTGCAGGTGCTGGAACAAATTGCTAGTGTTCTCTCTAAGCCGCAAGAATTTTCTTACAGTATTTACATCTAACAGTTTTATTTATATATATTTTATAAGCTTGTCCTCATTTGTACCCATACCCCAGCTGCAATTTCTCCAATATTATGACTCCTTTGCTCTTAGACTGGAGACTTGTGGTTAATTATATCACTTAAATAAAGGTGGTTGGTTCAATTAAATTTAAGCCTCGAATCACTGAGGTTTCCCTCATTTGCAATGAAGTCGAGATACAGAGAAATACACAGTTAAAAAAGTCAAAAAAGGACAATACAGTGAAAACAATTGCACACTGAGGTGAAGTGGTTTGAGATCATTGTCTTGAATTGTCTAGGGGTAGTGAGTGTCGATCTTGAGAATCTTTTTTTGTAGATAATTCCAAGTGTTTGGTGCACAAAATCTAAAGGCAGATTTTCCAAGTTAAGAATAAACCTGCAGGACTTGAAACAAAAGACATTGCGTAGAGTGAGTAGGGTATGGCCCTGTGGTCCAGTCCTGCATAGATGTTATATAGGGTGGTGAATGTCAAGTATTTATCACACCTCTGTGTCAGAAAGGACCAACCAGCTTTGCTGTACAGAATGAAATGTTGAGTCTTGAGTTGAGTTTTTGCTGCAATTTGGTAATGAGATTTTCAATATGATGTAAATGATTCATCAAGCCAAATATATGTATCTATTTATACTCTGTGACTCTCAATATTGCTACCATTCAGTGTGGATGGGTGTAGACTGATAAAATCAATATATCTTGCTCTAGAAAAAAGCATGAACTTTTTGCTTACATTAAGTATTAGTTTAAGTTTGACAAGTGCATCTTGAAGAGCACTAAAATAAAGTTGGAGGTTCTCCACAGCAAGAGTCAGCAAAACAATAGTGTCATCCATGTAAAGATGGACATTACAGTAAGTTAGAAAAGAGACAATATTATTAATATAAATTGTAAACAAGACAGGCCCCAGAACTGATCCTTGTGGAACACCTTTTGTTACTGGTAAAAACTCTGACACACTGAAATCTTTCAGAAAGGTAATTTTGAAACCATCTACAATCAATTGAATCAAACCCAATATTACATAGTGTCTGAATAAGCAGAGAATGATCAACTATATTGAAAGCTTTTGACAAGTCAATGAAAACAGCAGCACAATGGTTCCTTTTGTCAATACAAGAAACAATATCATTTACAACCAATGTAACAGCAGAGATGGTACTATGCATAGGTCTGACACCAGACTGGTGAGGGCTAAAAACAGAATATTTTGAGAGAAATACTTTGAGTTGATTATTCACCAGTGAGTCCAGGATTTTTGCCAGACAGGGAAGTTTGGATATTGGCTGATAATTATTGGGATTGCTGTTGTCTCCTCCCTTGTACAAAGGAATCACATGAGCAGACTTCCAGGTACTGGGAATTATACTAGTTGAAATGAAAAGATTAAATATGTGTTATTTGCTCAGTGATAAATGGAGTGGAAAGCTTTATATTTGTCTGCTCCAGTGGATTTCCTGGGATCAATGGTTTGTAATGCATTAGTTACATCACTAGGAGAAATAGTTTGTAATGTGAATTGGGAAGCGTGGTTTACAGGGTATACAAACACTATTTATAGGTGTGGGTCCTGTATACACATTGTTAAATGAATGACCAGCAGCAGCAATGCTTATTAAAAACTAGGCAGATCTCTTTCTGGTTGGATAATATACAGCTATTACATATGCAGGTAAAGAATTAATAAGTTTTATTTTTCATAGAATTTACTGCCTTCCAGAATTTTGCCAGATTTGAATATGAGCGGTGATTCTAAATAATTGATTTGGCTTTCCTTACAGAAGCTGTGAATGTATTTCTCACTTGCTTAAAGGCAAGCCAATGGGATGGGTCCCCTGAGCATCTAGCAAGAGACCATGTTTTGTTTCTTGCTTTAAACAGAGTTGAAAGTTAAGGGAAAACCAAGGATTTGACCTGTCTTTTATTCTGATGTTTTTGAAAGGTGGATGTTTATCCATAATTGCAAGGAAGTTCTTTGAGAAATAATCTAATGCCATTTCAACATCAGAGATTTCAGAGGTAAAATTAATGTCACTACAGTAAAGGTTAGGTAAAAATGGTTGTTTATTAAAGATTCTTAGCTTTCTTTTGACAACAATTCTATATTGTGTTCTCTTCAAGTGTGTATCTCTAACACAGAGTCCTAACTGCATGCGATGCAAGCGAGCGTCAGCGACAAAATCAGTTACAATTGCATTATATTTTATTGGACCATCCTAACTGGCCCGCGAGCGATGCGCCGTTTTGAGCTTAACTTGTTGGACCCAATTGTTTTTAGGTTTGGTGTCATGACAGACCGCTTTGAATGTTGCCAATTTATTCCTGAAGTAATCCTGACAGGAATGGCAACACTAATACAGGAGACTTGTTTGAAACCAGGTCCATGCTGTGTACAGTAATTAGACATCCTCGCCTTAATGATCAGTTAATGAGCAGGAATTAGTTGATTTCAGCATCAGGTCCATATTACAGGCTAGGAGCCATTTGCCTTTTTTGTTAAGATGTTGACCATCGCCAGCAAATCAGGCCTATTCCAAAATACATTAAAACAAACAGAACACCGTGGGTAAAGCAGTATCCCTTCAGCCAAATATGAAGCGGCCAGATTCGGCTACAGTTTACGCGGTGTAGAATGGAGATTCTCTCCTGGAGCTCAGAGATCTCTTGACGGCACTGTTTGCAGTTTACAGTCGGATGGCGAGGTAAGTGGAGCCATGCCTAAAAAAACTGGCTAGTTTATCCAATAAACTAAAAACAAGCCAACTTGGCTAGCAAACAGCTGTCACAGCAGTCAATAGCCACAAACTTGGAAGTCCGATTGGGACACAAATAATCGTTTGAGTCAGTAAAACTGGTTGAAAGTAGTTAAGATCGATCTAAAACCAATGTTTCTTAAAAAATAAAAATCAAAGTCAAAACTACTTAAAACACACACATAACGGACTGCTGACACACTGTTCAGACAGCTGTCTGGTTAGAAATTCATATTGTCAGTTTCAATAACTTTTCGGTTAATTGCCTAGCCCAAAAACTGTATAAAAACCATCAGAAATGTTGAATTTTACTCATAGAAATCGACCAGTCACAAGTCTAATGACCTAGATCTAGGCTAGTTGATGTCAAAAAAATAATGCATTTAAACATAGTGAACACTGTTGCTCAGTTGTCATCTAATATCTATCTATTTCACATGCTTTCACATGCCCCCCCCCAAGCTTCCCTTTAAACAAGTCACAAGTTTAGATCATGTGAATGAAAATAAGGTCAATAACTACAGCACTTAAGTGTTGGGCTGATTAACTGACAGGCTTATTCAGTGACCGGCTGGCTGGCAGTTTTACTTGATTATATTTTGTGATCATTCATCACATAGCACACTATTACAGAACAAGGCACGGAATTGACTGAAATTAAAGACCCGGGCTATATACTTAGGTAGGTTAGGTATGCTACGGAACTAAAATACTACAAATGTGAATGGCTAAGTAGCTGCAGCTTAAGAGTAGGGTTTAGCGATGTCTACCAAATTGGCATATGACAATGTCCACAGTGAAACATTGTTGTTGACACTGTTGTTTGGAGTAGCTTGGCTCCTTTTTAAGGAACAGGGCAGTGCGTAGTGGGTGTGGGAGAGAGAGAGTGACTGTGACTGCACTCAGAGCAGACAGGTGTTGCCAATCGGAGCAGAGGAACAGGTTAGCAGTGAAGTTGTCTAGTGGCAGTAAATGTACAGTGTAGGTTACAGTTCGGCCATGAATAAACGCTGCAGCTCCTCAATACCCAAGACGTTCCCATGTCTTGCTTCCCAGCTGCTGGATAAAAGTGAAGGTGGTAAGCCCCATGGTTAGCATCAACTTCATCCCTGGAGGAAAAATTCCCGACCACGGTCTGAAAGCTGTAGCAGGAACGGCTAGCACTACGCTTAAGTTACCTCATTAAGCAGATCATATGTTTATAAAAAATATTTGAAATATTAGTCATAGTGATAAACTACTCTTATTTTACTTTTTACTCGCAAAGCTTTTATTGCACTTTCAGTAACAAGATTTACTCGCCAAATCATGATGGTAGAGGGCTCAGTGGTCGATGGCTATCAGCCAACGGCGATGGACGATGGCATCGTTCATATTTGTCCCATATCTGTCCCGTGTGTGTGTGTGTGTGTGTGTGTAACAGTGACCTCACTCTGTAGTGCCCTCCATCTGGACCCCAATGGGCTGCCATATGGCTGAATCCAGTGCAAGTCTACAATAGGCTTGTGTACAGAGGAGAGAGAGGACACAATATGAAACAAAGAGCACACTATATGCTGTGAGGGTGTAGTATTAACCCTTACCACTTACAACTACAACTGGAAAATACAATATCACGTTTCCCTTTTAAGAGATAAAATTGTATTTTTCTGCCCACTGGTTTACATATTTTTTAGGACTGACACCTTCTGCTCTATACGATTGTCCAACCAATGCGAAATTCTCGTTGGTCGGACAATCGCTGGTGTTACTTTCTTAATGAGAAAGGTACTTCTTAATCCATTATTTTCGGGGGCAGGAGAGATATGGAGACCTGGTATATTATATTTTTGAGTGATAGGCTATATTGTGTTTGAATATTATTTTTATTCATAATCTAATATATTTTACTCAACAAATGTGTTTCTGTTTTAATAATCTATGGATCAATAGACTATAGTCTTATAAGACAGAAAGTCAAAATACCCCCGTTTTCACAAGTTTTTTTCAGTTTCACAAGACTGCTAATAACTTACTGAACATTTATTCAGCTCCAAACTAATTTACACCATGTCAAAGAACCAGCACAAATCGTTACATCGGCCCCAGCCTCAGAGGACAGAAGAGCTGAGTGGATGAAGTTTATTTTTGATGGCAATGTCTGTGCATTTTATTACGGACTGCTTTGTTAACAAGGGTCACTAACGGTTCAAGCTCAATTATGGATCGATACCGGCTGTCCGTGACCAGACTTCAAACTTGAAAGCTGTAAGTTTTGCCATGTTTTATGTTGTTTCACTTTTTATTTTGTAGGTTAGCCTGTTGAACTTGGTGCTAGCATGTTGCGCTGCTAATGTGGCTAATCCCACAGGCTGGGGTGATGTTGGACTAATGTAATAATGAGGGACAGTCAAGAGAATCTGTGTGAACGTTAAGCCTCATTTGAAGCCAACTAAATAACGAGTAGTAGGTTGGATGCCGGTAACTGTTTTTTCATGTTTCAAGGCTTAATCAGGCTTAATCATACTTAAGAAGCATGTGGTACCTTACTTAAATTTAGGGTGCCGTGTTTGAAACAGTTTTTGGGACTCTGGAGTGAGAGCAAACAAATCCACTATGCTTTAGCTAAAGCAGCAGGGTCAGGAATTTGTTTTACTCCCCTAAAGTCTTTAGAAACCTTGTTGAATGGCAGGTTAAAATCAATAAACAAGCCACTTAAGAGTTCTAATTTGCTTGTAGTTTGACCTGTGTGAACCTAAATTAATTAAGAAAAACATGGTGTCAAAGACAAAATTATCTCGATGATTCAGGTCAAAGAAAACCACAAATGGCCTTTAGCCTAAACACAAGCTCTTGCAACTGTAGCCAATTTTATTGGACATTTTGGGCAATTTTCTGACATTTTTATAGCCAAAACGATTAATCAATTAATCAAGAAAAAAATTGGCAGATTAATCGATAATGAAAATAATTATTAGTTGCAGCCATATCAGGTATTATTCTTTACTCAGGATGTATTAATAATATTCCTGTTGCCTTATACATTAGTGTTGATGTAACTGTTATTTTGTAAAGTCTTAGTTTATATTTAAAGCACACCACAGTTTATAAAATGTGTATTGTACTTACAAGTATGATTATGCCCCCCACTTTGCATTTAACAAACAGTGAAAGTTACTAAAATACTTTCCTACTTTTCCAATCATAGCAATGTGCATATTCTGTGCCAGCAGTGCCAAAGCACAACAAACATTAACTGTCTTCCTTATGTCACAAGTCCTACTGTAGCAATTCATTAACATTTGACTCATTTCGACTCATTAGCTGAATTACTGTGATACTGTGGTGTCAAGACAGATGACATGAGCTGCAGACCTGCAGACCTCTTCCTCTCCAGTTGTCTGATTCTGTTTTTCTCTCTCCTTCCCTCCATCCATGCATTTTGCTGCTTGTGTATAAATATTTGATTTTCTCCTCATCATCATTTCGTACAGATATTTTCAGCCATCTATAGCCAGCTCTCCATCATAACTGAGATTTCAGTCATAGAGCCGGGGGAGCTTTGCCACTCACAGCTGGAACATACATAAGTGCATTCCTATAAACATTTACAGACACAAGCATGTCAGAAACTGTGGCAGTGGTCTGTGTATGTCTGTGTGTTGGTGTTATTTCTGGAAAGTCATTTCTGTAGTACCCTGGCAGGAAGAAGATTAACCCCTCCTTTTCTTCATCCACCCTCTTTCTCTCTCTCTCTCTCTTTCTTATCAGCATCACAAAGCTCGTAGTCTGTACCTGTAAGCAACAGGATGCAAAATTAATCTGCCATTGGCTCACTTGCTGAGAACTGTACTGATTAAAATCACTTTACCAGCTACATCATTATCTCATGGATTATTTCACCAAACATAACTGCATTAGTTTTGAGTATGCAAATTCATCTTTAGCCTTACCCTAATATTGCAGACCATTAGGGGATATACAGGACAGTTATTTTACTTTCTTGACATAAATAATTGCATAAGATAATCAATATTTTATGTTCACTACCACTGTACTCTGTAATTTTATAACCATAATTTATGTAATTTATGTACCTTTCCAACAACATGAAACTAGTGCTGCATCTGGGCTGGTGCCGGTTCAGAGGTGGTTCAACTTGCGAACCTTTTCTACAGGTTAGAGAGCCACCATAGAGCCACGTCATTACGTCACTGTATAAACCATCAGCCATCTTTTTGCGGTAGGCCTGAGCACTGTGTTTAATTGTGTTGAGCAATTCTGCAATGCAGTCATCATGGTACTACTTCCTGCCCACATTACATGTCCTGATACTGACAAGGTGGTAGAAATGGCCACTTCCTTCCATAATTATTGGAGAGTACCAGCATGTGTTGGTGCACTAGATGGAAGCCAGATTCCAACAATAATAACAGAAGTATCCTCAATACTATTACAACTGGAAAGGATGGCATTCAATTGTTTTGCAAACAGTTTCGGATGGCAGAGGTCTTTTCTGGGATGTATGTGTTGGCTATCCAGGGAGTGGGCATGATGACAGTCTATGACTATGACACATTTGTGGGAAGTCCTAAGTGACGGGCAATTACTAAAGCAAATCAAAGTGACCATCTCTGGCTGTGATGTTGGACAATACCTGATCAGTGACCCGGCTTACCCCATGCAGAATTGGCTCATGAAGCCCTTTTTGGACACTGGCAGACTGACCCCTGAACCTACAATTATAGACTAAGCAGTGCACAATCAGTTGTGGAGATGCCCTACCTGTTCTGCTTTTGTGTTCTAACACATCAAAAGGAAAACAATAAATTGAATATAGTAAAATACACAAAATACAAAAGTCAAATGTTATAGTGTAGAGTGCATTAAACATCTTCAAACTCAATCTCAAACTTTTCAATAAAAAAAAAATTCAACACTTCAGTGTGGTTTAGTGTCATTTGTGGGATTGAGCCTCCATCACTGCCACCATACACCCCATGAGCCCAAGCAAAGCACTTGTGTCTGCTTCCATTTTCTGCAGCAAGGCATCATGCAAGAACCTCTCATCTGCCCTCTCCGGCTATTGCAGGAGCTCCACATTGTTGTCTTGCTTTCGTTTTCCTGTGTACAAGAACAATAACAATTAACACACAACACACAACTTCATTGTGTAGTCATGCCATCGCAAATTGCAGGGAATGAAGAGTATGCTCCTGCCAAATGCTAGTCAAATATTGTCTGTGGCTACCGTATCTTATATTGCTGTACTATATACTACATATTATGTTATACTATATCATCATGTACCATATTATATTATATTATATGTAAATGTTACATTGACTTGCTTTATATTCTCTCTTATATATCTCTATATTAAGACAGACTAATTTAGCTTTAACTAGTTTGGCCTATTTTCATGAATATTATTTATCAAAGCAATTTGAACTGATGTTGATTAAGGCTCTATTCTGTATCACACATGTCTACAATCAGATACATTTGACTGTTTTCATTTGTTAGTATTTATAAGGCTTTCTCCGTGGATTCAGAGGTGCCAGACAAAAGGAACTGAATGTCCTACCTGCCAGAGTGGTAGGTGAAGGAAAAATAAAAACATTATGTTAGAGCCTGATGGTAATATAAATATATCTCAATATTTGCATAGTGTCTGGTGTGATAGACTACTATATAGGCCTACCCAGCAAAACAAATCTTACCCCGTCTCGCCTGTTGATATGAAGACGAGGAGCTTTGAGCTCCTGAGCTGCAAGACGGTGTGGGCGAGCTCAGGTCTAGTGGTAGCTGTAGCTCCACATAGTCATCTCTATGAACAACAAAAAAAGAGAACAGTGCATTAAAAAATAAACTCGTCCAAAACACTTTTTACAATTTTACCCTTTGGTGAAGCCAAATGTTAAGTGACGTTGGTAGGTGAGCCAATGGCAATGTTATTAAGTAGCATGCTAACATTAGCTATTGTTACCAAGGTTACGCTAGCTGGCTAGCTAACTAGCTGTTGGACAGCTAACTATACCCAAGCAAGCATAGCTACTAATTTCTCACATACGAATGTCAAACGTAACATTGATGTTACAAACGTAACATCAATGTGAGAAATTAGTAACTATGCTTGCTTGTGTAATATTAGCTAACCAACAGCTAGCCATAGGTGTTACAAATGTAACACTGAAGAAATTAGTAGCTCGCTAAAAAGCTAGGAAATACATAGCTGGCTGGCAACAAGGCGAAATATTAAAAAATTAAACTTACCATGATGAGTATCATCTACCATCGCCTCAAGCATTGCTGTTGCAGGCTGTTCAAGGCACCAGTCAGTTGGCATGCCGGTCTGTTGCAGAGGACTGAGTCAAGAAAGGCGAAATGAGGATTTTTCCGTGGCAGACCACTGCTGCTTCGCCCGAGGTCCTTCTATTGGTCCCTGTACTGCTTTTTCAGTTTCTCAAGTTTTTTTATCTGTGCAACGCTTCTGTCGTACCCCGCTGTAGCCATCTCATGCTGTATCTGGTCGAATACCGGTTTTCGTTCTTGAAGCTCCCTCTAGTTTATTCTGAACTTCTGTCGAGGACCACAGTTTTTCTTTTTCTTTGGATTAGGCAGACTAGACTCTGGACTTTTTTAAAATGGCAGTCTCAAAGTTTTAGTTGGTCTTGTTGGTCACGATACTCCTGTCCCCAGCCCCTGACGTAAGCAGTTCTTGGTTCTAGACCAACAAAGTGGAACTTGGAACTTGGAATTTTTGCCCAGTCACTTTCTGATGGTGGAGTCATGAACACTGACCTTAACTGAGGAAAGTGAGGCCTGCAGTTCTTTGGATGTTGTTGTGGGGCTTCTGAATGGCTGAAGAAGAACATAATAAAGATGTTGGAGTGGCCTAGTCAAAGTCCTGACCTGAATCCTATTGAGATGCTGTGGCATGACCTTAAAAGGCAGTTCATGCTCGAAAACCCTTCAATGTGGCTGAATTACAACAATTATACAAAGATGAGTGGGCCAAAATTCCTCCACAGCGCTGTAAAAGACTCATTGCAGGTTATCGCTTGATTGCAGTTGTTGCTGCTAAGGGTGGCCCAACCAGTTATTAGGTTTAGGGGGCAATCACTTTTTCACACAGGGCCATGTAGGTTTGGATTTTGTTTCCCCTTAATAATAACAACCTTCATTTAAAAACTGCATTTTGTGTTATGTTTGACTAATATTTAAATTTGTTTGATGATTGGAAACATTCCAAGACAACATACAAGTGTGACAAACGTGCAAAAAAATAAGAAATCAGGAAGGGGGCAAACACTTTTTCACAACTCTCTCTCTCTCTCTCTCTCTCTCTCTCTCTCTCTCTCTCTCTCTCTCTCTCTCTCTCTCTCTCTCTCTCTCTCTCTCTCTCTCTCTCTCTCTCTCTCTCTCTCTCTCAAAATCGCAGTCAGTGACATAATGCGTTCCCTAGCCCCTTACCTTAAGTCTTAACCCTCAAAAAGCAGTCTCTATCCATGGGGACCTCAATTGTTGTCCACACGGTGACACAAGTCCCCATGGGTTAGTGTGCATTCAGGTTAAAGTCCCCACCAGGATATAAGAACATGAAACGCGCACACAGCACACAAAGTGGTGGCAGTGAGTGGAGCTAATATGATTGATGAAGTATTTTAGAGTAAGATAATCCCACTCAGTGGCTCTCTCTCTGTCTCTCTCACACACACACAAACACATATACACAAATACAGACACGTGCAAACACAAAGACAACCCTGAGTAAAGGTCAGAGAAAATAAAGGGAAAGCAATATAAATTTAAGAACAGAGAGGTAGGAAGGGGCACTCATTGAAAGAAGTGTTTAGTGAGCAAAATTAACTCCTTTTGCATTGAAAAAGATGCACAGAGGTTAATGATGTTTTGAAGCAGTCAGGAAGCTTTTAAAACCTCATAGATCTACACATACATTTAACACATTATGAAGCCCTGATACAGTGCAATATTACAACAGAGCCGCTATAATGTTGCAAAGACTACTATGAATAATTTCAAATTTTTATAGAGCTGAATCTAGGAAAACCTGCTAAATAATAATTTAAAAAAAGTATCATCACCACTATTTTAATCTGTCCATGTAGCCTGAACCTCCCAAGGTCAAGAGAGAGCACACTGCTGCATGAATTCTATTAGAGGCTTCAGCTGTAGGAGTCTCTCCATTCACGTGGATGTGGTGTATAAACAGGATTACACTTCAGGGATGAAAGATAAAGTGATTGGGTGAGTAGATTTTTTTTTGTTGGCTAACTCATGGCCTAATCCTTACTAATGAGGTGCAGGCTAGCTTCTACAGCACAATGGAGATTAAATTACACCATTATTCCTAACGCGACTTTACTGTGTTGGATTTGATGGACTTCTGAAACATTGCTACATGTTTTGGCTGTTGAACTTGCAGCAAATGAATGGTCCTACTGAACAGGATGTTAAAATAAAACTGTTGATTTCCTGTTGTTCTCTCTATGCTCAGTCTCTCGGTGTTAAATATCTTGCTCTCCCTAGCTCGCTTCCTCTCCTTCTCTTTCTCCTCCTTCCCCCAGACCACTGAGTTAATCTGATTAAACTAGCAGCTGTCTGTGATTCTGAACAACAATAGCAGCCTGCTAAACAGCAGATTAGCATAATTACATCACAAACTATGCAAGATACAGAGACACAGCAAGAGAGGGTGCGCTGGGAGACAACAACGCAGCGGTATAGTATGCAATGATGCATACATGATGGAAGAACTAAGCATGGAGAGGGATGGATGGATGGATGGATGGATGGATGGATGGATGTACACAGAGTAGAAGATAGTTAAGATAAGTTTATTTGTTTTATCCCAGCCAACAGAAACATCCTTCAAGTGCCACAGAACTCATTAGTGATTATGTGAAATGTCATGAAGTCACAGTTACACGACTCTGCGGAGCTGTCCGCACCGCTGAACTCAAACGAACGGTCGTCCGCTCTCTCCACTTTGAGGATGAGCAACTGGAACAGTGACAGGACGTCAAACAGTCGCAAAGTCATGACAACCAAATAAACAACAGCAAGAGTACAGCATTGTCTCCTCAGCCAGAGTGGGGAACGGGGCAGAGCATAGTCAGACCGACCAGCCCACATCCTCCTTCTCAAGATCCTCAATACCAGGTTATAAGATAAGCAAGGTTTGGGTTTGGATGGCTAGTTAGCTATATCGGGTGCCGTGTTGTTGAAACATGTTGAACTTTTCATAGTTGATGCGCTCGTCATTGTCACTTTTCGTGAACCGACCAATCACAGCCTGGATGGGGCGGTAAAATATAATATTATTTCCCAGTAGAGAGTCAAACTGTTAAGTCAAGTTATTTTTACAGCTGTAAATCATCTCAAACCACTCATTAAAGGAAGTTTGTCTTTTTTGAATGATACACAATATTTAGACCTGCGTTCTGGTACCAGGCCACAGCGAAACTATCTGATTCAGTTCAATTACCATATACCCTGATAGGCTATTTGTGCAGTAATTAGCGTGGGCTTGGTTCGGTCTGTCTGTGCTGCATCTTCACTCCCTGTCGTGCCCCTAACAACAGGATACTGATTTCAAACTTAAGTATGTCATTAGTATGCAAGGCAATCAGTCGGTCATCACCCACTTAGGTACGCGATCTGTGTCTTCTGTTTTCCTATTACTTATTATTACTCATTTATCTAACATGGGTAAAAATCAAAAAGACTTCTTAAGCCCCATTCGGACAGGATGAATATTATGGGGTGAGGTGGGTAATAAAATATTTCCCTCCACCCTGTAATAAAAGTCATTGTTCTGCGCAGCATTCTATCCACTGGCTGACACAGGAGCTGGTTCTCTAGTAGACAATAATATTCTGTGGGAAAACCATGTAACCTTCATCACCAGCAGACTTTTCTCCATCAGGCTATAAGCCTGGAGGGGATCATGCTTTTGTTCGTGTGTGTGTGTGCGTGTGTGTATCTGTCCGCAGCCAATCTCGCATACTACTGGACCCCAGCCTAATATTTTTGTGCACATTTATGACTGTATGCTCAAGGTTCTCTCGTGGTTGTGGTGATTCACAATTTTTGAAAAACCTATTTTACTGACTGCTCTGTTTGATACTGCCATCGCCTGCTGACTGCTCACTCCTCTTAAGCAGCCGGTAGGTAAGTAGTTACCTACCGGCCTACGCCAGTTAACTTACGTACGTAAGTTAAGTTACCTTATACATGTGACGTAAGTTAAATATGTTACAGAAGTTAAAATAAGTCAATGTTGACTTTTGGCTTCACACGGGACACGAACAGCCCAGTCTCCTGGGCTTGTTTGACCCACGTCCCTACGCAGACTATGTCTCTCTTTAAACTACATCACCTGACATTTTTTTCCTCTATGACATTTGAGCGTAAAATGACTGAATTCTTCAGCTGTAATTTAAACTACTTAAGCGTCTCTTTCTGAATGTTTTTACAGTAAGAAAGAGACGGGTATCTGCAACAGGGTTAGATACAAGAAGCTCATTATCAAATTAGTTCAGCTATACAAAAGGTGGACCAGCAGAGACAGAATTGCATGTAACGTGACATTACAACAGCCCACTTAATGAGTTTGCAGGGTCTTGGGTCCGTGTACGTTCTGGCAGTTCATTTTTTCGTTGTCAGAATCAAAAATGAAAAACGAGAAAACCTAATTCCAATAACAGTCTAATTTGGGTTTTTGGAAATTACTCTTTTGGTTTTTCCTTTTTTAAGAAAAGCAAGACAGGTGACCGGGAAGTAAAAGTAAATATATCAAAATAAAAGCCAAGAGGATAGAATGGCCATTCTATGAAAGTGTAACATGAGGCAAGCCCAGGATCTATACGTTAAAAGATAAATAAATAAATGCATAACTGCCTACATAGCCTGCATAAATCAAGATCTTATTTGTTTTGTTCTTTTCATTTAAACATGAAATATCTTTTATCCAAAAAGTCTGTGATGTATTATTTATTAGTTATATTGTTCTGTCTTGAGAATTCTTGTTTTGTTGCTGTTGCTATGTGAGGCTTCTTTAGGCAGACACACTATAAATCACAGATCACTCCAGCACAATATGACTTGACCATGTCCAAGCTGCACAAAGACAGACAAACCCTGTACACTGGGTTTAGAGACCAGACTCTCTTGCTTTCCCTGATAAATGTATCAACATACAATGTTATCAATAAATAATTACTGCTTGAAAGCAAGGAAGGCCAGCCACCAGGTAGCGCAGTCTACCACCATCCAAAGCTGTTCACTGGGTTCCAGTGGGTAGTTAAGAGAAATCGGTGCAGGGGTTCAGACTGTTTCTGAAACCAATTTTCTCCTGCCTTCTTCTCGAAGATACATTTTCTGTCTACTGCATCCCTCTCTGTCCCTACTCGTCTTACCTTTCTTGGTTATGATAATGCGGAGCAGCGGATTGGCTGACGAGACAGCTTTGTGGAAGTTGTCGTCATTGTTAATTGGAAGGAGGTCTCCGTGGATGTCGGCATAACCCAGCAGCACGTCGACACCGGGGATGTGATGGATGGTTTGGAGGAGGTGGTAGAACTCCTGGAAGCCACCCGGACCGTTCCTCTTTAGAGCAAAGCGACGGTATTCTGCCTCAAACTGAAGGAAGACAATAAATACAAACATCAAGCAGAGTTTCTCGGATATTTCACAGTTTGAGATGGGAGAGGATCAACTTGTAATTTAATACACTGACAGCTAAGACAAACTAGATTACTATCAATATTTACATGTTCTATTGGCCAAGGACTCTCAGATACATACAATCATACAGTAATATCATGCAACAGCATCATTTACTCTACTCTAAGAGTTGCCTTTAACACTCTGCTCAAGAAATTCATCTTTGTAGAATGTCTGAAATTGAATCATGCTTATTTCTCTTTTTATATGAAATGAATGTGCTCTATATGGGCGAAAGAACGGTGGGCCAAATTGCCCTTTTTGTCACTCAAACTGGTGGTGTCCTTCAGGAATAAGTCATATGGGGTGACTTGAAAATTCAAATTCAGATTCAATGTTAAGGGCAAATGTTAAGTAAATAATATATTTGAAAAACCAAAGTGGCAATTTTATCATGTGTCCTGGTTCAGAGCACCATTCTGTAAGCAGAAAGCCATCCGTGGGCAACATTCAAAACTGACATAACATCAGGGTTGCCAACTCCAGCGCCCACCTTCAGGCTCTGAAGGCTCACGCTGCCCAAATAAATCTCACGCCAAATAAGGAAGCCACAAAGCCACTCCTTGATGAAAAATATAGCTAGAGGTTTAATGGGTCAGTTCACCCAAATGACTGTTTTTTCTCATATCTCTTGTGGTACCTATCCATGCAGATTTATTATTAGGATTTTATTTGTTTACCTGTAGGTTTGTATCTGTCTTCTGATTTCGTCCTCTACCCCAACACAATGGAGGTGAATACAATTCAATTTGTGCTGCTCACAGTACTGAAAACACATTTTTAAAAACTCAACAGCAACATCTCTTGCCAGAGTCACTTCCCAATACAATGGAGGAGAATGGATAATCCACAGACTGCACTCTCTCTTTTTATGGGGACTATTTTCTACTGAAGGAATAATCCCTATGAAAACTGTCCAGGGTAAAGTCCAGTCACCATGGCTGTACTGAAGGGATAACGGGGATATCAACTGTAAAACTGGACAAATAAACTGCAGCGTGGGGTTGCTGGCAATCCCCAGTTCCTCAAGCCCACCTGTCGAAGTGCCCTTGAGCAAGACAGTGAATCTCAAACTACAGCAAGTATGCGTGGGGAAAACCAAAGTTGCTTTAGACATTAGTGTCTGCCAAATAAATGTAATGCATATATGTAATAATGAAATGGCTCTCACCAATATCCAGTATTTATCAGGAGTCCAGTTCAGACCCTTGGTATCTACTGTCAACTTAAAGTTACCACATCTTGTTTCTCCAGCCAAAATGTTTACTGAGAGGAAAGGTAAAACAACACCACGTGTTTGGAAATAGGGCTGCAACTAACAATTTTCATTACTGATTAATTAGTGTCTCAATTAATCAATGAATTGTTTTGTCTATAAAATGCAACACGTCCTGACATCTGAGTAGCTGGAAACAGAGTAAGTCAATAAACATACCTAATGACAAATTTTCAATATAAAGTAAAATACAATTTTCCACAATCAAATACAAAGTTTAGATCTAAATAATTAAAGACTATACTGAATAATAATACATCCATAAAGCTTAAAAGTAAATAAAAGTATCACTTTTCCAGAAAAAAAATGTTTGATTGTGAATGAATCATTTTTAAAAAGGTTGACAAGTCCAAAATGAATGTTTTGTTTATTTCTGTGTGCGATATGACGTTTGCTTCCTGCTTCTAACAAGGCCTGTGAGCCAATAGTATAACGACGTTGGTATCACGTGGTCTAGCTGCCAGTTAGTGTGGAGAAAACAGACACTGACGTTAGCATATATATGCTATCTTAGCTTAACCGTCTGAACAACAATAACAAAACAAAACAATGCATTTGCAAAACTCAACAGCAACGTCTCTTTCCAGAAATCAGGACCCGGTTACTCAAGATAATCCACAGACCTCGTCGTGAGCAGTTTCATGTAGGAACCATTTTCTTTCTACCGAACTACACCCGCCAACCATATCACCACGGAGACGCGTGCAACAATAACAAATAGCAACAATAATATTCTAACTAATAGTCTGATACTGCTAGCTCACCTAGCACCACTGAGCTAGCTAATGTTACAGCTCAGCCAAGGAGGACGGTGCCATGAATGTTTCCATCCTGCACTGTCACGAGCACAAGCCTCTCGTCCATGAGCATGCACGCTTCCTTCTGCAGGGCGTACGGTTGGCGGGTGTAGTTAGGTAGGCCCACCGTAGCAGTTTGTGAACAGTAACATAGTTACACAGTGCACAGTCAACAAAATGCACAACAATGTAATACAAGTAAGAATGACATCATTATGGGTTGTAAGGTTTGCATTATTGTACCTCAGCATGGGTCAAAACTAAAAGGTTGTATCTACCTTAATTAATCACTGATTTCATGCACGCTAAATGACCCAAATCAAACACACCCACACAGCTGCGTGACCAACAGGTCACACGGTGCACAAGGCTCAGACTGCCATTCAGACAGATGAGGACAACAGCAAACTCACTCTCCAGAGGGGAACGTCCACAACCACTGCGATGCCTAGCAGCCTAGTGTTCTGAGTGGAAGGGCTGTGTTATATTGTTTATACATCTAAGTGTTGTCTGCCTCACTGATGCTTTATGCTGCCGTTGATTTTATAAGTGTTGGGCTATTTATGTAGCTTAATACTTAGAGCATATGCCACAGTGTCCATAGCCATTTTTAGTTATTGTCAGCCATCATTGGTCATCTGGTTTGGCTATACTGGGGAAGGGGTTGTGTATTTATAACTGCTAATTTGGTCAGTACTAAAGTATGCATAGGTTGCAATGTGCCCGTCTGTAGAGAAGGAATTTATAGTAATGGCCGGGTGGTGCGGTTTACACCCAAGCCCGATGTGATGTTGTTCCGCCAAGGTGTACTGGACACACTGACTGGAATTTCTAACTTCTCAATGCACCACTACACCCTTATCATATTTCTGCCAGTTTCACAAAAGCTTAAAATCCATGTTCATGCACACATCAAAAAGTCATCAGTAATCATTTTTTGCATACTGTATGTTAATAGTCAGGACAGGTTTTCACCTTAGTGTGACCTTTCTGAACTGTGGTCAAGTTGGACCTGTTCTGCTTGAGCTCATCTTGGTGACTCTAAAAAGCATCTTTCATCAGCAGCCGTTAGCAGGACATATGCTGCTTTGTCCTTTCAGGTGATAACATTTCTGTTGTTCTCCGGAGCTGGCAGGACAGGTACTGCATGTGTGCTCCATATACAGCCTGGATGATGGGATGCATCAGCAACATAATACGATGTTAGTGCAGAGACATTCTTAATTGTTTTGGCACGGTGTGATTGTACTGGCACAGGAAACATGTTATTTTGGGTGGGGAGATGCATACTGGTAATTAAAACACTGGAAATACTTTAGTTAAAAAACGGTTGGTGTGCATTACTGTGCACAAGGAAATGGAGCCATTATTAACACTACAATGGAACAGTAACAACCTGCATAATTTAGATTTTCATGAAAACACAGCCTGATGGGAAAGCAAATTAAGTAATCCACCAATCAGGCCTATTCTGATATGCATCACCATTGTGATAGGCTGCTGATTAATTCCTATTAACAATGTTGCATTAACATACACAGCAACCACAAGCAGTGAAAATGTAATCAGTCACAAGACAGTATGACTTGCTGCCTAACTATATGTAAAAAAAAATCATCCTAATAATTAGACAATTACACTGCGGAACTACGACTGTGTGCTGGAGGAAGGCTGTTTTCACCAAGGCAGGGCAGGCTCTGCCTTCAATCACAAAATGTCATTACAACCTAAGGGCGATCACATAGAGGGCAAAGCCATTGCTCCTCGCTTGCACCGCGCTTCGCGTTGTTCTAGCGGTTTTTAGACGCGCATAAAAGTTTAAATATTCTCAACTTTGCAACAAAAGGCGCGGAGTCGCACCACTTGTCGATGTCAGACATAGCCCCGGCAGCCAATCAATTCAAGCAAGAGGCGGGCTTTACTACTTTACCACATTTTTCTTGTTGCTTGAGCAGCCAGGTGATTTTCTCTCTGGTGAGTATAATTCCATTTACTATGCCGATAAATGGCCTTAAATCATTTATCATATACAGGTATAAATAATTTACTGGCAAGCAATAAAAATCATGACAGTTGTTGGACAGTTTAGTCTGTAAAAGTAAGCCCAACATACTATTTCCATGCTGAAATGTCATCAGTCACATTCACAATATAAAATAAAATAAGTAGAGACGAATCCAAAGGATGGGTATCAGGCCCATCCGGGCATATTTTAATGGAGCGTCTAAAATAAACCTGATCAAATGCCGATCCTTTCTTTTCTGTACTCTACTGTACATTGCGAGCATTTAGCTGCATAAGTGAGTGAACATTTGTGTGTGAATGTAAAAAAATGATTTGGGCCCAGCGGTGCCAGTTCCTCTGAATTCAGGCGCCGAGGTGGAGAACATGCTAAGGTTAAGCTCCAACGCTTGATTCTGTTTTCTCTTCTTCACCGGTTAAAGGGACAGTTCACCCCAAAATCAAAATACATATTTTTACCTGTAGTGCTATTTATCCATCTAATCAAGATAATCCAGAGATTTGTTGTGAGCAGTTTCACAGCGCTTTGAGCACCACAAGCCGAGCGCCATATAGTCCCATTATATTCAAGAAATGCAGACGTCTCTACGGCCGATATCTCGATAACTCGGCAGCTCGCACCAAAACAATCTAGATGGATAAACAGCGCTACAGGTGAGAGGGAAAATATGTATTTTTGATTTTGGGGTGAAATGCCCCTTTAACATGGCACTAAGCTGTCAAAAACAATACACTGAGTGAATGTCAATGACAGAGAAATGATCCACTCTTCCTACAACTGGTTGAGCACAGCACTGCTCTACAAGGCATTCTCACACAGATCTAGTTGCCAACTAGTTGTGGCAATATCTAATACTGTGCCCCTGATTTAGCAAGTGAGTCACGTGATCACATTTGGCAGTTATTTGGCCATGGGTGCCAGCTAGTCTCTTGATTTTTATTTGAAGTCTTTCTTTTTTAAAAGGTCCAGTGTGGAGGATTTAGTGGCACCTAGAGGTGAAATTGCAGTTTGCAACCATTTGAATCCTGCTGTTTGGTTTGTCCGTTCTGGGCTACTGTAGAAACATGTAGCAACATGGCGGCCTCCGTGGAAGGAGACCCGCTCCCTCTGTAGATATAAACGGCTTATTCTAAGGTAACGAAAACACAACGATTCTTATTTTCAGGTGATTATACACTAATGAAAACATACTGACGAATATTGTATTCCAATTTTTGCCAATATATCCTCCTTAAGACACAGCAGCTGCTTACATGTACTGTCAGTATACATTTACATGCTCCTCCGTGTAAGAAACTGTTACATAAATTGCTGCAATACAACTGAAGTACTGCATGAGTGCCCTAAAGCTGCAAAACATCATGACATGTTTCTTTGATAATTATTGTGGGTTTAAGTGAGGAGCCTCTTTCATCTTTTATATTTCACCACAGAAATGACAAATGTGTTGTTAACCTACAGCTGCACCATTCTAAATGCCTGTAAAGGCCAGTCCCAAGTTTTAACTCTCCTGTATACATGCTGTCCACTTTAAGATGTTGTTTTTTCCAGCTATTGCAATTCAACTGCAGCACTGGAAAAGTCAAACAGTGCATATCTCTTCTCACTCATTAACAGTAGTGGAAAAGTCATTGAAATGTGCAACTCAAAAGTTTTAGTAGGCCTAATTATTGTAAAGAATGCTCCCTTCCAAAGTGGTACATTATTAATGCATTCATCTGTAATAAGTATTTTCATTTTGTAGCTGTCCTAAGTCTTTACAAGGGGGAATAATGCCGGGGCACATAGGCTGTATGTGCTGTATCTGACTGAGACTCTATGGAACTCCAAGGCACATCAATCAAGCAATGCAATACAATTAGGCTACTAAGTGAAAGTATATGTAGCCTGTTCCCAATGCTGAAGACATATTATATTTTGTCTATAGCGATTGAAGTGTATATTAACTTGATATTATATGAAAATTCAAACTCCTTTGATGTTATCTGTCACACTTGAACAACTTGTCCATGTTTTGAATGCAATGAATGCGCCTTATTATCCTGTAAGTTCCTGTCAGACACGCCCATGTCCTCCCAAAATGGATATACTCTGACAAAGTACTATTAGTTCAAAAGTGTAGTTCCAAAGTAGCCGAAAAATAGCCTAACCTTAACAGCTACTGTAGCCTAGTGCTAACATGTCAACGGCGACATCCGATAGGCTTACTGATACTACCACTACAAGTAATATGCTACAGTGTTGCAGTAACGGAGCCGAGTATCAAGCTAGTCCACAACAAGTAACTGGAGGCAGGGACGCTGAAACGGAGAGCGAGGAAGAGATTGCGGAGGCTGAATAGCAGAAACGGTGTTCTGACACAGCGGAATCAATGCGGAATTAAACGGCCTGCTGTTCATTTATACTGAATCTGTCCCTGGATTACCCGTGTGGAACGGCGACGCGTACGTGTCGGCTTGTTGGTCGGAGAGCGAAAGGGGGAGACAGCACGTATGTTATCTTAACGACAGCACAAGGTTATGTCGGTGTTGTCAGTGCATCATCCATTGCCACGGAAATTAACGTTAGCCCACCACTCACTTTGCTTTTGACCTCCACCACGTTGTCGGTGAGTTTTAACGGCGTCCGGTGCTGCTGCTGTCTTGACATTCTGCTCCCCGGTTGGCTGGTTGGCTGAGACACTGCGGATAAAACCATCCGCCGGAATTATGGTTGTTGTTTCCCCCTCTGTCCTCGGGGAAAAGAAAATATATTTCAAAACATAAAGCAGGCGATGAGAGCCGAAGCGGTCCTTTCACCTGTCTATTAATTGTCTGTTTTCCGACGACACTCGGTTTAAAAACCAGCCAGGTGTCGTGCCGTGCCGTGCTGTGTCACAGCGCACTGTTAATATTCGCTTACGACACTGACACAAAAACCCCAGCGCTCGCAGTCGCGACAGGTGGAGTCCGGTAAATCCAGTATGGGATGTGAGGTGCCAGTGAAACCCGTCCTCCTCCTCCGACACAACAGAGGGGCGGGACGTGACGCCGGAGTGATAACACAGCACTGCTGGGACTGCATGTAGCCTGTACACGCTTAATACTGACGGTGCGCCCGCTGCTAGCATGCTAATACGCCACTGTTGTGCTACTGCTTAATATTACAGCTGCTGATAGCATTGCTATGGGTAATGGTGCTTGTTGCAGGGCAGTCCTAAGCCTTTTTGAGGTCCCAAGCACCATGAGAATATGTGTTCTCATATTTCCCATCCACAGGGATGGAAAGAGTACTAGAATATTTTGAATATTTTACTCAAGTAAAAGTCATATTATTTGTGTAAAAATGTAGATACAAGTAAAAAGTAGGTTAGTTAAAATGTACTCTGAGTAAACGTTGTTACATTTTTAAAAGGGGGGGGGGTGTAAAGAAAACAAAGTCCAAACCAACAATAATTTCTTCTCTACAGACAGACATTTGCAGCCTGTGCATACAACTGACTGTCAATTCAAAATATACAACCACTCTCCTCAGTATAGCCTTACTACAATTAACCAGAAAAGATGACAAAACGCAGACAATCAGCCTAACCAAAAATGACAGACAAAAGAGCTATGGACACCCCAACAACAAGCAATATTACAGTTTTTTACAATTGGTAACACACATTTCTCTATACTGAGTTCACTTTTTCAGAACTGTTCAGACAGTTCTCTTTACCGACATGCAGCTCAGCACAGCGGTTAATCTAACATCCAAAATGCACAAAATGCAACCACAACACTTCAGACACATCTCAGACGTAGCCTTAATGAATCACTGTCAAAGGTGCTTCAACTAAGTACTGACTGAATACTTATGTCAATGTGATATTTCAGTTTTTGCTTTGTCATTATGTGGTATTGAGCATAGATTGGTGAGGGGGGGAAATTATTTAGGATAAGGCATAACAAAATGTGAAAAATGCTTTCTGAATGCACTGTATGTAATATTGGACTATGCAAATAAACTCGCCTTGACCTGCAGCCTGTGGTTGTTGAGCAGTCCCTGTGCACTGAAGTAGCACTTCAGTATCATTTACTTGGGAAAATTGCAAAGGCCTTGTTGGGATTTACAATGTGTAAAGGGGCACCAAATTGTGTAGGTACAATCAATTAATTATTATCAAAATATCAAAGGTAATCATAAATAATAACTTTAATAAAGTCAAAGGCACACCACCCTTAATGAAGGTAAAATGATAGCTAATTAATTGATTCAGTCTCATAAAATACACTAAACTATCCATTTGGAACTCAGATTAATAACTAAATTAATAACTATAACCAAAATTACCATTGATAGCTAGCAGGTTGAAGAATTTGGAGTTCAACATAGAAGAGGTTGGGAAATTACTCTTGTGCAACATTAAAGAAACCAGCATAATTCTACACAAGCATTTACTAAAAGATAATAAGAGCAAAAGCACACAACTCTGTACCTCCAGGCCAATTTGCACATGCTTACATAACGTTTTCAAAACTTAAGTTCAAAACAATAACACAATACAAAACTGAATAAGACAGTAATTTGCTACATTTCTATAGTAATATTGTAATGAAATATATTTCAAATCTATCTAAAAAACAATTGGACCAACCACAGCTGATTCCCCTTTGCAGCTGAACACCTATACAGGTGTTACTCTTTCAATTTTATTACCATTTCTACAGAAGGAGACAACTTTGGAATAGTTTTGTATTGTGATGTAAACATGGACCCAGCCAGAGATGGAGAAGTGGCTGAAAGAGGAAGAAGAGTGGCTGGAAGAAGAATAAGAGGAAAATGAAGAGCTGTAGTCTCAGATGAGATCAGAGCTGCTGTACCTGATCATGTAATAAATCATTGTCTCTCAATGAGAGAGGCCGGTCTGAGAGTGCAGCCAAATCTGCAACACTCAACAGTGGCATCTATTGTTAGAGTTCTCCGGCAAACCAACAGGTAAGTTGTATTCTGCAGGGCATCTGACTGAGTAAATAGAGCAAAGCCTCCAGACCCACTTGTGTGTAATTGCTTTTGCATTTCTGCTTAGGACCCAACAGTTACCTCACACAAGTGGGAGAGGTAGGATGTTCACTGATGTGCAGGAAACTGCAATCATTGATATGGTCATCAGAAACAATGGCATAAAACTCACTGAGATTTGAGACAACGTTACATTTGCAGATATTCACAGTGTAAGCACAACAACTATTTCTAGAGTCCTGAAAAAACATCAGGTCAGGATGAAGCAGTTGTGCACTGCGCCTTTTGAGAGGAACTCTGACCAAGTCAGGCAACTCAGGAACCAGTGAGTCCAGGTAAGGTGACTATAAAGTACAGAACTGTTTCTGAACAAAACCAAACACTCACAAAGACACATTTTTAGGTACTGCACACTATATATACTACTGTAATAGCCTAACTCTTACGTTGCCTTGTGGCTTTATTTTAGAGACTCGTGGAGATTGAAAGCAGGTAAACACCCCACATATTCATCTTTGTGGATGAGGCTGGTTTCAACTTGGCTAAAACATGGTGACGAGGAAGGAATGTGATTGGGGAGAGAGCCACAGTGGATGTCCTGGGCCGGGGGGTGCCAACACCACAATGTGTGCAGCAATATCCACAGATGGACTGCTGTTACACAAACCTCTAATTGGGCCATATAACACTGAGTGTCTCCTTGCGTTCCTGCATGACCTCTATGGAAGGGTTGTGCCAGGTGAGGAAAGGTGAGCAGAAATCAGCTGACATTTATAATTTTTAACATTAAAGAAACCAGCATAATTATACACAAGCATTTATTCAACAGATAAAGCACACAATATGAAGACTAACTCTAAACACTAAACTACAGAACAAAGGGTGTGTGTGTGCGCAGGTCTGGGTACACGCCAAAAGGAATGTGTGTATGTTTCTTTGTTCTGCCTCCGTATGTCTCGCGTGCACGAGCATGAACCCACGTGGTCAGAAACAAAGGAACATGTGAAGCGGGAGCTGTAAAGTTACTCTCCGCTGGGTGTGTGGTTTAGAGTAACGTCACATGTACAAATGTTGAACAGTCCTTTGCTTAGCTATGTTACTCTATGCTATGCCCAGTTGTAGAAAAGGTTTCAGTCGTAGTCATCTGGACACTGTTTTCAGAATCAAGACGTTTGGCTCCCATCCGGAAGTCATTCTCAATTGTGGATGACTTCCGGATGGGAGCCGAAACGTCTTGATTCTGAAAACAGTGTCCAGATGACTATGACTGAAACCTTTTCTACGATAGAACACTCCTGGACGAATGAGGGACTACACCGTCCTATGCCCAGTTGTTATGTTACCCGTCCGTGGGAAGGAAAGCGAGGTGGCTTTGGTGCCGCTGTTAGCTGGTGGTCAGTCTGTTGTAGATGAGCCAATCTGGTAAGAATTGTGGTTCCGCTGTGGAAGTATCTTTTGCTTTGCGGTGTCCGCTTGTAGTGGAGGAAGCCAGTCGCTCTGTCTGTTTCGTGCTCCTGTTAGCATGGGAAGTTAGCTGGGAGGCTTTGTGTGTGGCAGCCATTTTGCGCTAAACTTTGTTGCAAAGATCTAAGAGGCCTTTGCAGCTCAGGAGACTTCAGTTCTGCTGCATGTTTCTGCTCCGAGCAGATTACACAGCAAAGCCAGGAGGAGAGAGTTCAGGTGGGTGTCTACTGGTGAGCAGTCCGCACTGAGAGGGAGACAGCCACGGCTGTCCGCCACAGTGAAAGATTCCAGGAGAAAGAGAGACAGAATCAATGATCGCTGACCTTTTTATTTACCTGGTGACATCCGGGTCACGGGTGAGACTGGCCAATGCTGCATTCAATGGCTCTCAAGATTGTGGGACAAAAAAGAATGCAGTCTTCTAACAAAAGTTCAATCACCCAAATAAATGAATTAATCTGTGGAGTCCCAACACAACTAACTATCCTCTTTATAACCTGGCACCGTTTATCCCACACAGTTCACATTTACACTTCAAATTGGCCCTTAACAGAGCCACACTCTTTAACATACATGGCCTTGCCGCCATTTTGAATTTCCCTTCTTTGTCTAACCATGCGCCCACTATTCAGCCGCCATTTTGAATTTGATTTCTTTTGTTTGACGCCATTTTGGATCCAACCCGCCATTCTGGATCAAACACACACATACACATTCTTATATTCTTTATCTTAGTGCATTTAGAGTTTGATTTCATATTGTGTGTTTTTGCTTTTATTATCTTTTAATAAATGCTTGTGTATAATTATGCTGGTTTCTTTAATGTTGCACAAGAGTAAATGATTTGCCAACATCTTCTATGCTGAACTCCAAATCCTTCAACCTACTAGCTATTAACGGTAATTTTGGTTATAGTTATTAATTATTAATTGATGTGACCTTTGGCTCATATTGTGTCTTTTTGTTCTCTCTGATCATGTCCGTGTGGTAACAAAGATGCCAAACTGGGAGAGGTACACACTATTTTGTGATAATATGATGTTCCAAGTTCCACTGTTCTCTCTAAATCTGATAGTTTGAAGACATGGTCAAATATTTATCACAATTGATCGCACAGAACAAACAGTAACATTTAGTCACTCCCCGTATCTCATAATAATAATAATATCTTCATCAGGTGTCAAAAAACATCAAATTGCTATTATCTGCGTTCACATGTTTAGAATTCAATGTGAAGATGATTCACCGTGATGTGTGGAAATGGTTTAAGACTGAACACAGTTTCAGTTGTTTGTGTTTTATTTGAGCTTTTCACCTCTGTCTTTTCTTCCTCCTGCTCAGTTTTTCCTCCTCCCTTCCTCCTCCAGATTTATACCATGTGCTAACCCGTCCTAATCATTTTCAGTACCAGCCCGTACTGGGGCCAGTGTGTGTGTGTGTGTGTGTGTGTGTGTGTGTGTGTGAGTGTGTACCATGGCAGGACCCCTACATGCTTATGTAAGAGGCTGTAATTACTAACAACATGTAAGCCTACCAGATAAGGATGCATTCCAAAGAGAAAGAGAGCAGAAAATGAAAATATGGGCCTTTCTCAATACCAAGTACGTCAAGTTCGGACTTCTGTACTTGGTAGTTTGGACTTGGCAAGTTTGACTCCTGAGAACGGTCATTCTGCAATTGGAATTGCAGTGAACTTGATTGAGAGGATTCTTCCTCCTGCAGAGCCACAGAAGAAATGCAATGTTAACAAAAAACTTTCCCCCTCAGTGCTACTGCAGGGCATCTGTGATGCCAAGGGTACATTTCTAGATGTGTACATTGGCAATCCAGAATCTGTACATGATGCGTTTGTCCTACGGAGACCACCCATGTACCAGCAGGCCCTGTATGATGGAGGATACCCGTGCCTGCAGCGTCCCGTTGCTATTATGACACCATACCGCCAGCCTGTAGCATGTAAGAACACTCTCTCTTTCTTATTAAACACACACACACTCAGGAGACACAGCAAATCGTTACTCTGGTGACTTTGAAATACACCATACATTTACTATGTGAACAGGCCAAGTTGATGCCTGGTACAACAGGCACCATGCAAGGGCAAGGAACATTATTGAGCGCACCTTTGGGATGCTGAAAATGTGCTGCCGCGCTATCTTCTTGAGGGGCCTGGAGATCCTGCCTCTGTTCGCCCTGAAGGTGATTGGAGCCTGCTGCATCCTCCACGACATTTGTGTGGCAGCAGGTAATATCCTGGAGACGGAGGAGGAGGAGGAGGAGGAGGAGGAGGAAGAAGGCGAGAATGACAGGGTCAATGCAGAAATGGTAGAAAGGGACATGTCGCGGAACAGGGCTTTCTGCCCTGCTTTCTGCTCCTGAGGAACTGCCTGTGTGTCTAGGTGAACATGACTACATCTAGACAGTAAACCTACATTATATATGTATACATACCATATAGATAGATAGATAGATAGATAGATAGATAGATAGATAGATAGATAGATAGATAGATAGACGTGTGTTTATATATGTTGTATATGTTCATTTGTTGCAATGTTCTTTTTCTTGTTCTGGCTAATTAAAATTTAACTGCATGACTAAATAATTGTATATAACTATAAAATATAGGACTTTGTCGTTTTGGGGGGTTTTGTTTTTGTTTTGTAAATATACATAATACAACATTGCTTTCAAGAATGAATTGCCTGGGTTGAATTTAAAACTGAACACTACTGATTTAGAATTTATTTACAAGCTTTTCAAACAGAGACAGATATCTCTCTGCTTGAGCTGCGTCTGCAACAACCAGGGGCGGTTTGATCGAGTGCTGCCCCTGGAGTGCAGCATCCATTGTGGTGTACCAATGCCAGGTGGCAGCAGTCACACTACAGGCCTCAACCCGTTTGCCTGTGTGTGGGTCCCTAAGCTCCTGAAAATAGTGTATTACTTGGTACATCTTGAAACTGTTTGTTTGAATGTATTCACAGTCCCAAAGTACATTTTATTTCAAGGGCCACTACATCTGTGTTGTTGTCTGTATTAGGTTGCATATATGGCCTGGAAAACTAAAGCTAAAGTAGTTTCTTTAAAAGGAACCTTAGGAAGGCTCTTTCAGTACATAGCCTAACACAAATCAGAGAAACAGGCAGATTATCTTGTGTTTGTCCACTCCACTTCTTCTTGGCCTGTTTGGCATTTATTGCCAGGCCAGTGGTGGTAACAACGTACCTGGTCAAAACAAAAACAAAAACTGCCACTTCAATGAGATTTTAACCGTCATGGATGGAGACTGCCCAAATCTGGTTCCAACCCTTCTCCAGATATACAGGCAATGATACAAGCACTCAAAATCAATACTCACTCCCATCCAGAATTTCGCCTGCCGTTGAAAAGGCTCTCGTTGGCCGCCCGCCAGTCGATGAGGGCCCGGGTTTCCTCACTTGTCCCTCGATTAAAATATTGCTTAAATGTTAGTTTTAATACACAATAATAGCCATCATAATAAGTATAACACGTTTGTACAATAGGGAAAAAAGACACAATTGGTCAAAAGTACAAAGACAGCACTCTAGTACAACATTAAATTTAAATAAAAATATAGTTATAAACCTTTACCTTGCCCTCAGCCAAACCGATTTTCCCGACAACAAATCATAGATTTAGGCTCTGAGACCAAATATTGGCCGTTAGGTACACCCAAAACTAATTATATCTCATGTTTAACCACTACAGAGACATTAGAGCCAGCGGCAAATTTAAAAACGACTTGATCTCGGCAGGCTACCATGAGCTCTGAATGCATGGTCAACTTGCTGGCTGGCGAGGTATGCTGGCTGTCCCGCTAGCAGGACCTCACATCTCCGGAAATGTTGGAGCAAATTTTCAACTTGGCTCTATCTTGATAAACCAACCACAGATTTGAAGTTCAAACAACTATATTCTTGCCTAAAAAACTCTTAAAGCTAGAGTGTAGGACTTTTACATATAAATGAACATCCGTTACATTCAAGCCTTTGCCACACAATGCTGATTAAGCCTATCACCACCAGGCAAATCTCTCTGTATTTTGCACTATACAGAGATTTTAAATCTAGTGTCTGTGGCGACATTCCCGCGCTGGCGCACCGGTGATGATGCCTTTTATGGCAACCAGCAACGACTGGTTTGGTTTTGATTTGATTTAGTTTGCCAGAGCAGAAGCGGGATGCAGCCCAGATCCATGTAGAGAGCTCCGCGACCCACCATTGCTGTAAAAAAAAGGTCTATTGGAGAGAATGTTTATTATTGAGCATTGTTTACTGTTTATTTTGTTTATTATGATTGTATAGTTTGTGTTAATATGCTTCAGCAACAGTGTATTATATGCAGTCACATCAATAAAGCCACTTGAATTGAAACTGAATAGAGTTGATGCAACTCTCTCTCTACATGGCTCTGGAGCAACTGTAGCGATGGAGTAGGCAACAGCAGCTAGGAGTAAAACTTAAGAAGTGTCCAAGAAAAGGTTCTGATGCTCCAGATAAAAGAAACTCTGCGTTCAGAGGAAGGATTACTGTAAAAAAAAGAAAAAGCCATCGAAGGCGAGGACAAACACGGATAACCATTGGTGTAGCTTCAACTTTTCCATGTTGGAGAGCTGAGAGACGGACTGCGGACTCTTCCACTACTTCATCTCCTCTTCTTTTCTCTCTCTCCACTCCTCTTATGTGATGGTGGAGTGTAGGAATGCGAGGAGAGTTGGAAAAGGGAGGACTTGGATTGACAGTGTGATATACAGGTAGCCAAAACTGTGTGTTTGTGTGTGTGTGGGGCGGGGGTGACATTGTCATCATATCAACTTGTATTTTACTGTGATGCCTCAAGATTCCTCTGACAGCTGAAATCTAATGGAAACTTAAGGGAAAAGTTTTTGCACATATAGTATATACATGTGATTGCTCATTCAAATTTTTACAATTGATTAATATAAAAATCTTGAATGAAAAAAAGATGATACTGAGGATTTTTTTTAGCCTTCCCAGTAGTGTTACAATACTTAAACATGTAAAGTATGACCTGAGGAAGATTGCACATTGCAAATATTCTTATACTTCATACTGTGAACTTTTGCACATTCCCTTGTCAATATTTTGCACATCCCTGCACAATATTGTACAGCTATTTTTTCTAATATATTATATTTTCAATTCAATTTTATTTATATAGCGCCAGTTCATAACAGAAGTTATCTCACTGCACTTTTCCTATAGAGCAGGTCTAGACTGTACTCATTATAATATTAATGACAAATCCCACCATGAGCAAACATTTGGCTACAGTGGCAAGGAAAAACTTCCTTTTAAGAGGCAGAAACCTTGGTCAGAACCAGAGCAGGAACACGGGGGCAGCAGGTGGCCCACAACCACAGATCCAGACTCTGCAGCTCCGGAGGCAGAAATACCTGCTGAAAGAGACAGAAGAGAGAGGAGAGAAACGAGAAAGCACAGAACTACGGGAGACAGAAAATGTCGAGTTAGTAACATGCAGTAATGGGATAGAAATGCTTACAGATGGAGAGGGAGAGAAGGAGAGAGGAGCTCAGCAGCATAACTAAGGGATGGTTCAGGGCTCACCTGAGCCAGCCCTAACTGTAAGCTTTATCAAAGAGGAAAATCTTAAGGCCACTCTTAAATGTGGAGATGGTGTCTGCCTCTCAAACCCAAACTGGGACCTGATTCCACAGGAGAGGAGCTTGATTACTGAAGGCTCTGGCTCCCATTCTACTTTTGGAGACTCTAGGAACCACAAGTAGCCCTGCATCCTGGGAGCGCAGTGTTCTAGTGGGGTAATAAGGTACTATGAGCTCTTTAAGATACGATGGTGCCTGACCATTAAGAGCTTTGTAGGTGAGGAGAAGGATTTTAAATTCCAGTGAGGGAGCCAGTGCAGAGAAGCTAATATTGGAGAAATTTGATCTCTTTTCCTAGTTCTTGTCAGTACACGTGCCGCAGCATTCTGGATCAACTGGAGAGTCTAAAGGGACTTATTCGGGCAGCCTGACAAGGGATTGCAATAGTCCGACCTAGAAGTAACAAATGCATGGATTAGTTTTTCAGCATCATTTTGAGACAGGATGTGCCTGATTTTTGCAATGTTGCTTAGGTGAAAGAAGGCAGTCCTTGAAGTTTGTTTCATGTGGGAGTTAAAGGATAAATCCTGATCAAAGATAACTCCGTAATATTTCAGGTTTGTTATGTATTTTTTTATTTGTATCAATTTCATTAAAATAATGAATTAAATAATAAATAAAAGTTTCAATGGGCTGAATATATTAGGCTAACTGAATTTCTGAATATAGTCTGCCATATTTAATAAGTCTCCTAAAGTAACAGCTAATGATGACCAATTACAGATAATGCTGAAGATCCGATATGACGCATCGATCCAGACGGTCTAACCACTTACTGCTCTGCCAGTCGGAACTCGACCAATCAGAAATATCCCAGAGCAGGGACCTTTTTGGGGGTAAAATAATGTCCCCAGAACTTAATTTAGACCCTGGTCCCTGCGGTGGAAACGCACTGAGTTCCTCCAAATGTTTCTAATCCCTGGGGAAAGTTCCTGCGGTGGAAACGCAGCTTAAGTGTGATGGGTCAGAGAGGTACTGTATGTGACTCTGCTAACCTTCAGCCACACCCAGGAAACCAGCTAACTCAGGCTTAATGAATTCAAACCTGACTCACAGCTCAACTCTACCCCTCTGCTTCTCTGCTTCTTCCTCCTTATATATGAGTAAGAGAGTAAGACACAGATAGAGAGATGTGTGTATGTGAGCAGGAATGTCAGCTATGTGAACCCGTCAAGTTAGTGAGCCAACCTGTTACTGCTTTTAATCTAATGCTCTTCTCTTCATGTTATTTCTTCTCTTTCCTTTTTCATGTTTTACCTGTTTCATGTTACCTCCTCTCTCTTTTTCATTTCTCATTTCATTTTGTCTCCTTTCCATCTTTCATGATTTCTGTTCTTTTTTCTTATTTCATCCTATTTTTCTCTTGTACTGTCATGTCTAAGTTCTTCTGTTCTCTCTTTCATGTGTCATTTATTCTCCTTTGTCCTTTTTCATGTCACATTTCCTTTCTTATTCGTGTCTCATTTGTTCTCTTCTCTTTCATGTCTCATTTCATTCCTTGTTTTGATACTGTATGTCTTCTCTTCCCTTCTCTTCTTGTATCACCTTCAACCTTCACAAGGTGTCTGGACAATGCTATTATTATTATTATTATGTAATGTGTTTTTGTTCCCTTTAGCCTGCCTTACTGTTATTCCCACTCCACACTTGTCTTCACCCAACTGAAGCTGATATTTACAGTCACTGCTCACAATGGAAACCACTATTCCATTACAAAGACAATATCTGGCATACTTGAGTGAGGTGAGACTTTATTTAGTCCTGTGAGTCACACACTTCTCTCTGCAAGGTGAGTGAAATCAAGTCCGGCTCATGCATGTTCGTTATGTGTGGTATGTCTCGGCCTCCAGTCAGGGTTTGTTTGTTTTGTGTGTGACAGGTGGTGACGCTGAAAGACAGGTTTTTATCTGTGTCAGGTATCTTCATTTCATGCTGGGCTCCGGTGTAACAATGCAGGGTGGATCCCCCCCCTACACACACACGTTCTGACATACAATAGGATGTGAATCAGGCCTCTGCTTGTCACAGTTGGATCTGCATACCAGTGTGTCAGTGACCAGTCAGTGCCCAACAGCCTAAAAATACATTTAAAACCCAGGTTTAGAATCTTCTGAGAACAAATACAGCGTGGTATAGACCAGTGGGAGTTTCAATACAAGTTCATGAAAATGACACAGTCACAGCTCCGATATACAGTACCACACTCTATCCCCCAAACATTTTCATCTCTCTTGCTTTCATCAGGGTGGTATCAGAGTTGTTTGCGTTTTTTTTAATAAGCTCAACATTACAAGATTTAAAAAAAAAGAAAGAAAATAAGAAGAATAAGAGGAAAATGAATGATAATGAAAATAATCACTGATAATAGTCATCCATGATACAAAGTTTTCTTCCTGAACTCCCATACATTCACCAAATAACTTGCTGATTTGAAGATCTCTTCTTCAAACAACCATTTCACTTTATGGGCGTCATTCATATCCATCAGCTCCCTCATATCTTTTATGTCATCAAAGAAAAGATGACACTTTTTTCAAGTCTGTCAACACTCACATGCCCTTATGTACGTTGAAAGAGTTATTGTTCCTCCTGTCCACCTATCCTTTAAAAAACAAAGTGAGATTTTATTTCCCCCAGATCACAGACTGGACATTTTCAACTTTCTTCACCCAAAGCAGCGTTCTGACCCGTTTCAACATGAAGAGGCAGTATACCCGTTCCCATTTGGGAACAAATGGACCTTTTTAGATGTAAGTGACAGTAAAATAATTATATTTACAGTAATTTCACAATGTGTATGCAGCTTTGGTTTACTACAGATCATATTTACAGTAACCTTGGGAAACACCTTCTCCCTCAGCATTACAATATCAACAGGACAGAATACTTAACATTGTCTTTTTACAACAATTTACTGATTTAACTGCATGTGCCAAGTCATTTATTTAAAGTGCAAATAAAGAGCAAATACACAACATCTTGTTTTATCAGTTTGCCAGTTTTAAATACAATGCAATATTTAATATCTTAAAGGTAGAGTCTCCATTTTTCAGTCCACAATAACAAATTGTGTACTCTTACAGCCTCGGTCCAAACACAAGATACTCAGGTCCTTTGGATGGATATTTCTAAGTGAATCTACAGTTATCCGCAGCATAAGTCTCTTTTTCTCATTTATTCTTTGACTGAGTTCTCCTTTTTTCCTCACTTCAATTCTTTTACTGTGGAGAGCAGAATAATCGCTGTATTCATTTTGACCATTTAACTCCAATGTTTAAAACCTTACAAATGCACATTAAAACTTTTCTCAAAAACAGCCTGTGTAAGCTCTTACACTAAGATAAAGAGAAATCAAGTAAGAAAGATAGGAGGAAGAAAGCTAAAGACAAAACTGAGGACCAGCAGACAAAACACACACAGCTTTTGCAGTAGCCTACAGTGGCTATGCTTTCGAAAACCAAGTATTAAAATAAAGCAGCAAGGACGTAGAATTGGGTAGGGACAGTAGGGACATATCCAGGGACCACTGAAATATCCTTAATATCATTTTTATCAAAAAATGTAAATATTAGCACTGTTGTCTCAAGCCAGTCTCACCAATCTGCGTACAAATAACACGGCTTTACACTTTCTAATTGCGTGCAGATGATACGCCAGTCCTTCCCACTGACTGTCTGTCTGCATAATACCGCTTTAGTCCCCCTTTACAGCTCCAGAGAGCAGATGTTCATGTGGAGCAGAGGGAAACCTTGAAATCCTTTTTCAAGGAGGGACTGACACGTGTTGGTTCACGCTTAATATCAAGAGCTGCTGCTTTGGAAACCTGTGTCATAGATTTAAGGTTTACTTTAGTGCTGCACTAACAATCAACATGTCAAATAACTACATCATTCTGGATCAACGGATGGACAGGACGTTTTTTTGTTTAAATTCAGTTTAATTGGTGTAAAACCATTTCATTATGTAGGTTTTCTGGATTGGAAACTACAAAAGGTCCTTTAAAGCTTCTTCTGAGGCCTCGGCCCTCAAAGCCGAAGCTTCACACGAGAGCTGTCGCCACACAATCTTTTTTTGTAGGAACATTCAACAGACAGACACAAAGGCGAGAGACAATATTTAACAGATGCTTTTAATTGTTATACTAAAAGGTCTGTTGTTGTTGTACATGGTGGCCCTGTTTACATCAGGGGTTCACAAGTGAAAGTGATTTTCAGGACAGTATTTGAGTACTTCATGCACCGAAGTTGCATTCATCAATGTAAGACTGCTGTGTCTGTTCAAAGAATCAGGTCATTTACTTTACTCGCCATGTTGTGCCAGAGGAAAGGGCGAACCAGTGCGTCGGACAGATGACAGTGTACTTTAAAAAAGAGTGCACGCTCTAAAGTTTTCTGTGCATGTGTTTTTGTTCTCGGGCACAATGAGCGATAGTAAGCGCAGGTGGTCCACATGAGGGGAAGACCAGGCAGCAGCACTGAGGGCTCGAGGGCAGGCAGAAGAGGGAGCTCAAGCATTCAGAAGCAGCAGAAGTCAGAGGTTTGGAAAGAAGCCTCATTCGCTTCCTTATAGTATTAAATGCAAGGATGATTGACAGCAATTGTGATGTGAGCAGAAAGCTCCAACAGACAGTTGGAGTGTTTATTTCTCGATTATTTCATGATTTCAAATGAATTCATCCCAAATAAATATTCCAGCATATGCCAACATATACTGCACAGTAAGACCACAAATAGTCTGTATAGAAGGCATCAGGTATTCTCACAGCGAACAGACTGCAAAGGCTTCTACCGCCCCTCGCAAACCGATTCCTACTGGTTGGGCTGGACTATTCAGATCGAGGTGGTCAGCTGATGCATTCGTACTCAGATATGGCTATAAGTCCAATTTTAAGTGGAATATTAGCATCCACGTAAAACAACTAATGCATAGTTAATGTAATCGGCACGTATTTGTGACAACGCTGTTTTCACAGAGATGGCCCAGCCCTGTTATGAGTAGTTTCAGTGTATGTTGGATTTTTAAATGAAGGTTTTGTCTATTTTGTGTATAATCCAGTATTTACTATTTTTGTGGTGGTCTTGTTTACCTAAATATTGTGAAGGTGTCCAAGCTTTGGGTTTGGGTGTGGAAACGGCCATTTTGTCACCTGAGCGCCGAAAGTGCAGCTTAGAGGTGTGAACTGAGCAGCAAAGGAGCCACTGACGTCTTGACTCAACACACACAGTGAACAGCTTCACACTGCCGTTCAGAGGTGATGTTGGTTACATGAAAATCCACACTAATGGACCAGTGCAAAGATACATAATACAGTTTTATGAAATGAACAGTTGTTGTCTGACGGCTCGTCAGCAGCAACACCCAGCACCAAATATCAGGTCCATGTTCTGTTTAAACAAGCGCAGGATCGGTTCAACCAAACGTGTAGTAAACACATGTTCTAACACAAGACCGATGTCAAGAAATGGCTGAGACTTATATGTTGATAACCTAATATGCCTCCATGAATCAGTGGCATTATTATCAAATGAATACATTATTTATCTAATGTGTAATCAACCATCAGATAATGACTCCTTAACAAAATGACATGTTTGTCAGGGAAAGTCACAGTTGTGTGAAGTTGTGTAACGTGTGCATGTGTGTGTGTGCCCGTGTCTTTCAGAGGAGGCCGGAGGTCCTGGAAGGCTCCCCTGCCGGGCCCTGGTGAATCAGGACCATAAGGGTTGCTGGACTGCTCGATGGCCTTACCCTCAAGAAGCCATGCTTTTATGCAAGGAAGCAAGTGGATTTCATTTGAAATAAGTACATGATACTAGCAGGGGCAGTTTGTGTCTGCATGGTATTTGGCTCTATGCAAAGCGGTGTGTCTTTAACACAGAAGGGATGTGCCACTGTTCCTCAGACGGAGCACAGGTTTCATGATCTAAGGCAAGTGTTTAGTTGAATGTGACTCTAGTGGCTGCGATGGCCCTCGGCAATGCTTTACAACATTCCTGTGAATTATATTCCTTCATTGATACTGCTGTGTGATTATTTTCTCCAGCAATGCAGGAAGACCAATTATTTGTTATGCTCATAAGTATTTCCTTTTTTGCCTTAACATGTAGATCAGATGCAGCACCAACCCCACTGACACGGCAGAGGACATGGACGCAGAAGGTATGCCGGGTTGTTTTTATTTGATCTTTAAATCAATATTTAACATTATCCTGTCCTAAATATGTAACTGTGGTCATTTGACCTCATTACATCAGAATCAGAATCAGAAATACTGTATTGATGCCTGAGGGGAAACTCCTTGTTACAGCAGCTCGCTGTCACGTCAGTGCACACAGGAAGAGAAGTTCTAAGCAAAAAAATATAATCCATTATAATACAGGTCAGAAAATAAATTAAGTACCAAGTGGGTATAAGTATAAAATTAAAATAAGTGTGAAGTACAAAGTGGTTTACCGGTTGATGATAAGTATGTACGGTATAATAATACAATGTAATAATACAAGTAGTAAGTAATGGTGCAATAATGAGTGCTGTCAAGTTAAGTGCAGCTTATTAAGATGATTATGAGACGGAGGATATTGCACAGCAGTAATAGAAGTATGAATAAATATCAATAAATTAAAGTGAAAACAGAGTACATTCCACAGCAGTATTAAACACAGGATATTGCACAATTATGTCAAGTATAGCAGAGATGTTAATGATCAATGTCCAGTTTAGTGACTTCGGGTCATACAGACTGACACTTAGAGGGAGGAGTTAAAGAGTTTGATGGCCACAGGCAGGAATGACTTCCTGTGGCGCTCTGTGGTGCATTGTGGGGGGATGAGTCTTCCGCTGAAGGCGCTCCTTTGTTTGACCAGCACGTCATGGAGCGGGTGGGAGACGCTGTCCAAGATGGCATGTAGTTTACCCAGCACCCTCCTCTCTAACACCACCGCCATGCTTATTGAGGAGGGGTGACATCACGTAGCAAGCAATGCGACTGATTGGCTGACTACATTTGTGGCTCGTATTGACACTCTCTGTGGGAAAGCAGTGTCAAAATGATTTGTAGACAGATATGAAGCGATCCACAAACACAGATTTGACACTTGAATGCTGAGCATTACACAGAATTTGTACGTGTGTCTTGAAACAGTGGTTTGAAAATACAAGTTAGACTGTGTTTGTTTGCAAATTGTGAAGAGTGCATTTGTAGAAATTGGAACTTGTAAAACAGCAAAACAGTAGTGTCAAAATGCTGAAAACAAATGTGAAACAATCTACAAATAGAATATGACCCACAAGTGCAGACAAATCATTTTTCATTTATTGAAATTCTAGTTTTCAAGTACAAGTCACTGGTTTCTATTTGTGGATCATGAAGAGTTTGTTTGTGGAGTTTGAATCTATTTGTAGATCATGTTTTGTGTTTACAAATTGTAATATATATTTGTAACTCATAGTCTGTACATTTACAATAATACTGACACCAATTTACCTCCACAGGGGTTTTTCTGGCCAGAAACTAGCCAAACATCTGGCGATCATGCAAGAGGTAAATATGTGTATACACCAAGCAGCAACCTCTGGGGCTGAAGGATGAAGCCAACTCGGAAGTGCAAGAAACTGCAGTTCCTCGGGTGGCCACTAGAGGCAGGCTCCAATAGAGAGTCAGTCCCCATAGACCTTCATGTTAAAATGGCCAACTTTACAGCAGAAATAAACATGTTTATCGCCTGGTACAAAAAACTGTTTTGGTCTCTGGATTTTTTTAAGAACTCATAATATAAGCCTTATAATAAGGCTTAAGAGTGACAGGTGGAGGATGCCGGTGCCGTCAACGCCAACTGTCTGCTAGCCGCCCATCACCTCAGCTAGTCACCTAACTTGACCTCTCGACCGTGTTTGTGCCTTTTGGAGATTTTTTCATGAATATATCTGAAGAATAAAATGGCTTGCTGTGCGGTTAATTGTACCGTCAGACCGGCCAAGAAGTCTGTGGTCCAGTTTTTTCAGTGAGTGAAATTCTAGTATTTTATTTATATCTTAGCTATAATTAGCAGGTATCAGTGTCTGTGCTGACAATACATGGCTTGTTAGCTAATTAGCCAGCTAATGAAATAGCCTTGGGTTAGCCTTTGAGCAAGAAGCCCACCTGTGCTAACGATGCTAACAGGAGCATATGTTAGCCACTGTTATTATACTGGCATGCACCAAAGTCAAATCATAATAGAGAAGTGTTAGAATTTAAGGCGATAATACTTTTGAACAAATGGCGTCTGTGTGAGGTTGGAAAATAAAGGTCCATCTCGTAAGTTAGTTAACGTTATGCAATGTTAATGTTAAACTTACCATATGGGCAATGTAACGTTAACGTAACGTTAATGCTAGACTTGGCTAAGTACTGTAACTGTCATCAGGGAGGGGAGCTGCTGCAGACACTAATTAGAATGAGTGGCTGCACCTGTGCCTGATGAGAACTTGAGGGATGGACTACGAAGTGTTGAAAAGGAGAGAGTTGAGGTCGGTACACTGTTCTGGGGAGCGGCGCTTGGTGCGGACAGCCAAGCCTAGCAGAGCACTAGTTGCTTGGGGCGGGTGCCATTCGCATGCTGGTTAGGGCTGCCGGTGTGATGTGAGTCTGTGGTGTGTACTCCACGGTAAAGAGGTTGAAGGCATCACTTGTTTCACAAGACATTAAGATTTTGCCAAATTATGACACTGGGTTGTTATCCACAGGTTTTATCATTATAATTACTGTTACACACCTTTTCAGGTGTACTGAAGTCATGTAAACTGTTGCTTGTGTAGTGGTAAATGTTTGTTGTCAGACTAAATATACTTTAGAATAAAAGCACATTCTTAAAAGCTGTCATTCATCATTTTCCTAATTGGAAATATAATGGTGATCTAAATGTTTAACAAAATAACAGTTAATAGTTATAAATGAAAATTTTAAGATGGTATTTATAGGTTAACATTTTGCATAGATCTTAGCAGAAAGTAAAAATGAAAAGATAATGTTACGTGCCGAATTTGTTTGGACATTTCTTTAAGACAGATGTGGAACATTCACTGAGAAACTATACTCTGTGAAAACAATTATCTGCACACTGAATAGTTCTGAAGCCCCTTAGGAGGTGCCATCCATTTGCGATCTCTGACAAGGTCTTGTGGGTATTGCACAAGCATTGTGAGACCAATACTGTATAGTGAGGCAAAAGAATAACACATGGCTGATAGAATGCACCTATTTGATCAGCTGATTGTTTCTTTTTGGCTCACAGTACCTGTGTATTTGCCTGAGGAAGACCTTCTAAGAGTTGCAACGTCGCAAATAAATGATGCCTCCTACGGGGATTCATAACTACTCAGTGTGCAGGTAAAGTCAGATTAAAATGTGAAATCTAACATTTTCAGTCAGTAGTAAAGACAAAAGGAGTGCAAATATAAATAGAATTTATTAATTAATGTGAACCATTTTTTAAATATATAGGACAACACACAAAAAGGTGGACACTATTTAAAACTAAATGTAAAACTAAACACATTTATTAAAATAAGATCAACAGACTGGGCCAGAGGTAAGAGGTAACAGCTACGCCCAGAGAGCTGCAGAGTCCAGGGCGTGGTAGGGGTAAAAGGGGATAAAGGGTGGGATTGTAGGGATGAGGAAGAGCAGAGGTGATAACAGTGTTATGGCTACAGATGTCATTTTTTAACAACCATAATGAACATAAAAAATAAGCCCTGGACTGTCATGTCTAATGTGAGAGTGCTCAATCATAACACCATTTAAGCTGCGAACAAATGTAGCTATAACACTGTTGACATATTTCCTCTCCTTGTCCCAATGACCCCCAAGATGGCGACGCCTGGCGCTGCCCACTTTGAGCTTCAAAACGGCTCTTCGGAAACCTACGGGTGACGTCACGGACACTACGTCCGAGTTTTATACAGTCTATGGTATACGCTGTGAAATCTACCTGTCTAGTACCGCATAGCCTGGATTATTTGCCCGGTGCAGCACAGATTTCTAAGGAAATCTGATGGCGTCTTAATGAGGCAATAGTGACACAGGTTAGAGAAGCAGGCTTGTGACTGGAAAGGTACCAGTTCAGTCCCCAGGTGGGGAATGTGAAAAAGCAGCACCTGCCTTGAGCGAGGTACTTAATCCTCTGTGGGCAGCAGATCAGACTGTACTTGCTTCCAGGTGTGAACTGAAGACAGCATTGGAAATATTATTACTGATGTATTTAGGAATATTTGATTAATTGTAACCCTTTTACACAGACCACAAGTGATGTCACCCTTAAAGGCCAGCAGGAACTTTGCATCCAGGATGATGGGCCTCTCATTCGGGGGTATATGGTGAGTCTTTGTAATTACAGTCACATGTAAATGGCTTTCACAACGTGATTTAGAAGGACACTCGCCAAAAACAAGCCTAATACAACCTCACACTTGGCTGCATAACAAGAGCATCACTACTATGCTTGTGCACAGTATGAAAGGATCGTGCTGGTGTTTGTTTTAGCCCATTGAGTAGTTTCATTCAGAAAAACATGCAATATAGCCAGACTTATCTTTACGGATTAACAGGTATGTGAGCAAGATTAACATTTCTTCATACAGTAAAGTACATCATTAAATTAAATATATTGCATAAATACATTACTTTTTTCTCTTATTTTCTTTAAATATACAGGACAAAGGAGATGACATCTTGAGAGACCTGCAGAAAGCCACCATGGACATACCTGTCAGCAACGAGGGTGGAGAAACTGGAAAATGTGAGTCCTATTTATGTTGAATGATTTATGAATCATTCTGGACAACACTGGATCCGTGCAATGATGCTGGGAGTCATTTGTGCACTGAACATGGCTTACCCCAAAGAGCTGAGGTACTACTATGAATTCATTCAGAAAGGGCTCTTGCAAATGGGGGGGTGAAAGGCTTTCCCCAAAACTCCTTTGAGTAAAGAACAGAAATCGGTGCTGGACTGTAGGGTTTCTTCAGCAGCTCTTGCGAACCCCTTTTAAGCTGCATCGTTTGTGTTTGGGGGTGATCGAGCATTTACTACAGTGGGGGAAAAAAGTATTTAGTCAGCCACCAATTGTGCAAGTTCTCCCACTTAAAGATGAGAGGCCTGTAATTTTCATCACAGGTACACTTCAACTATGAGAGTCAGAATGGGGGGAAAGAACATTGTAGGAGTTTTAATGAATTAATTGGTAAATTCCTCGGTAAAATTAGTATTTGGTCAATAACAAAAGTTCATCTCAATACTTTGTTATATACCCTCTGTTGGCAGTGACAGAGCTCAAACGTTTTCAGTAAGTCTTCAGTTTTCACACACTTGCTGATATTTTGGCCCAGTCCTCCATGCAGATCTCTAGAGCAGTGATGTTTTGGGGCTGTCGCTGGGCAACACGGACTTTCAACTCCCTCCAAAGATTTTCTATGGGGTTGAGCTCTGGAGACTGGCTAGGCCACTCAGGGACCTTGAAATGCTTCTTACGAAGCCACTCCTTCGTTGCCCAGGTGGTGTGTTTGGGATCATTGTCATGCTGAAAGACTCAGCCACGTTTCATCTTCAATGCCCTTGCTGATGGAAGGTTTTCACTTAAAATCTCACGATACACGGCCCCATTCATTCTTTCCTTTACACGGATCAGTCGCCCTGGTCCCTTTGCAGAAAAACAGCCCCAAAGCATGATGTTTCCACCCCCACAGTAGGTATGGTGTTCTTACTCCTCCAAACATGACAAGTTGAGTTTTTAACCAAAAGGTTCTGTTTTGGTTTCATCTGACCACATGACATTCTCCCAATCCTCTTCTGGATCATCCAAAGGCGCTCTAGCAAACTTCAGACGGGCCTGGACATGTACTGGCTTAAGCAGGGGGACCTGTCTGGCACTGCAGGATTTGAGTCCCTGGCGGCGTAGTGTGTTACTGATGGTAGCCTTTGTTACTTTGGTCCCAGCTCTCTGCAGGTCATTCACTAGGTCCCCCCGTGTGGTTCTGGGATTTTTGCTCACCGTTCTTGTGATCATTTTGACCCCACGGGGTGAGATCTTGCATGGAGCCCCAGATTGAGGGAGATTATCAGTGGTCTTGTATGTCGTCCATTTTCTAATACTTGCTCCCACAGTTGATTTCTTCACACCAAGCTGCTTACCTATTGCAGATTCAGTCTTCCCAGCCTGGTGCAGGTCTTCCATTCTGTTTCTGGTGTCCTTTGACAGCTCTTTGGTCTTGGCCATAGTGGAGTTTGGAGTGTGACGGTTGTGGACAGGTGTCTTTTATACTGATAACGAGTTCAAACAGGTGCCATTAATACAGGTAACGGGTGGAGGACAGAGGAGCCCCTTAAAGAAGAAGTTACAGGTCTGTGAGAGCCAGAAATCTTGCTTGTTTGTAGGTGACCAAATACTTACGAGGAATTTACCAATTAATTCATTAAAACTCCTACAATGTGATTTCCTGGATTCTTTCCCCCCATTCTGACTCTCATAGTTGAAGTGTACCTGTGATGAAAATTACAGGCCTCTCATCTTTAAGTGGGAGAACTTGCACAATTGGTGGCTGACTAAATACTTTTTTGCCCCACTGTATGATGCTCTTTCACATTACCCACCTGGGGATTCACTTGGCACCTTTCCAGTCCCAAGCCTGCTTCTATAACCTGTATGCCACTACTAGCCATCATCAACAGCCACTGGTGTGAACATTTAAAGCTGTATGAGGGATTTTGTGGAATATTCACTTGACAATAAATATTGCAACCATGGACATAGGTGCTTGTTTTGGGGAAAAATTGGGTAGCCTGTTATATTCACTCATTGTATTCTTTCAATGTAAGTGTTTGCAGTTTATTGTAATCTCAGCATCAGGTCCTCAGTGTTTGTACGTTATTGTTATGTTAATGGTACTTTTTAAAATCTGGATGATACTAGTACATTTAGGTACAGATGTCAAGCAACTCAAGGGTTACCACTGAGTTACATTACTGGCACTCTTGTTCGGCAGAGCAAAAAAAGGTGTTCTATCTAGTCTCGGATCATGAAAATAAAGTAAGTTGAAAATATTTGGTGTGCTTTATTTGCCTGAATATTACATTTATTTAAAGTTAAGATACTAATATTTAATTATATTAAACTTAAATTTTTCGTATGTAGACATTAAACCATTAAATTGATCTGAATGTACACAATTCATTTTAGTATACTAAATATAAAAAAATCAAAGGTGAAATTTGAGTCTCTAATTCACACAACACGATGCCTGAGTAGGTGTAAGACAGGGCATTCTGCATCTTGAAATCAACCTTTGCCACAAATGGCCCGTTGTGATCATGTTGAGCTACCCCGTAAAATCAGGTGGCTCCACACAGACTCATGCAACCACCAGGGTTGTGATAAAGCCGTTCATGCATGTAAAGGCAGATTTCAAACTAGTGTCAAAAATTCAGATCGAGATAAAATTCTGAGAATCTGTGGACTTCATCTAGACAATATAGAGATGTCTAATATATTTTTACAAAGATAGATTGCTCCATAAGTGACAAACTGATGTTTGAAGAAGCTCCATTTCCATTGGCTGCAATAGTTTACATGAGGATAGGATTCAAAACAGAAATGCAGTTTTTGATATACAATTCTGAAATTTACCACATCTACCATAACTACTAAACTTTATCTTTTCATAAACATCAGATTTATTTTATAGAGAGTTTGCAGTAGCTGTTTACCGTACTGTTTATGGTAAAACATTTTGATGCACTGTGGGCTCAGTTTTTGATATTTCAAAGATCTGGCTGGATGGTTTGTGGAGGACAGTCTGAGGATGCAGTGGGGCACGTTTGGTGTCAACTGAGCAGAATATGTGGGAAGAGACAGGTTTAATTAGTTTTACAGTTTTTGAGAAAAACAGAGTGATTCATAATTTCTGGCAGCTCTTGTGAACTATTTTACTCAGTGCTGAGTGTCATTATAGTATATAATGCCTGAGTAGTGGGTGGAATCTGCAATCCACCTGCCAATTTTTACCCAAAACTTAAAACGCTTAGCCCCAAATCACATTGTTTCTGCTTTCCGGTTTGCTCCACTGCTTACATTGTGACCCGTGAAAATGATCAAACTAAATTATAGAAAAATTCTATAATTAAATTTTTTTTCCTTGCACTGTTTATTGTATCCACATTTCTGCCAGAAGCTGACAAATTATCTAGTCCACCCTAACTGCTGACTCCAGCTCCAACGATTCTGCACCTCATGATTTACGTCCAGTACGTACAGTTTCAGTAACTTCTTACAGTAAAAGAAAATACAACCCTCTGGTCTACTTGTCAGTGATCTTTTTGCCAACTGCATTCTATTACATATGTATAGCGTTGGAAATATGACCTTTTTTTCTAAATAATTCTGTATTGTTGGTGTGTTGAAAGTTGTGGTCCCATCGTTACATGTTAAGTCAAATTGTCAGATTAGAAATGTAGCCAATCTTTTCGGCCACTGACCACTTAAAGTTAAGCGATATTTACTTGTGACTCCTGGTCACAGGTTAGTGCCTTAGAACGGACTGAAACTGTGAATGATGATTTTATTTTTAAGATGGTTTGATTTGAGGGAGGAGAAAGGTAAGTAAATATATATTTTTTCAAAATAAACAAAACAAAGTGAGAAAAGAAAGCATAAAAGACTTTTCCCCCCCTTAATCATGTTGTAACCCCTGACATTTATCTTGGGACCACGTGTGGGGTGCTGAGCCCCAGGTTGGGAATTACTGACTCAGAAGCTCTATTTTCATCCAGCAGGGGTGAGTGCATTGCAGGGTTTCCTCCTCTTCTTCTTATACTTCGTGAACAAATAACAAGAGAATTACTGTTTTCATTCATAATAATAGTTGGAGTGTAGTCTTCCAGCTGTGAATCAGGACATGTACAGTTGTTCTCTAACTCACTGTCTGCAGAGCAGGATTCTCTAGATGGGATCATCACTATTTTCTGTCTTTCTGCGAAATTGACACAATGTGACTGATTGAAACCATACGTGATTAGTGGATTTTCCCACTAAAGTTTGGACAACAGTTTGGTAAAGGGGACAAAGAGCTTCATCTCTCTCCAAGTGAAAAACTGACACGAACACATGACATGAAATGTGCAAAAACTGCACATGTGGTAGTTCTTTTTGTATGACTGGTGGTGAAGAATGTCAGTTGTAAGAAAAGCAGAGGTGCTGCTTCCATCTGACTAAAATGTGGATAAACAGCGCCATCATGATGTTAAAATGTCATATTACAACAATACAATCCTCTGGTTGTTTCAAAGCAAACACGTGTGAAAAAAGAAAAAAGTTCTAATATTGACAGGTGAATTTTGACTGTTGACACCCTCAACCCAATCCTGTCACCAGATAAATACCTCGTCTGACAGCAGACACACCCAGTGTTGGTGTGTAACCTGCTGTTTGGTTATTCAACAACTTTTTGTTTAAGACACATTCACACTACTCATCACAATACACTAACATAGCACATCATAAATGACTGTAAATAAAACACTAACAATTTACAATTTAAATAACACAAACACAAGTAAGATAGACTGGCTCTGACTGAATCTATCATGATCTAACAGATAAATGTCATCATTTAACGTAGAATGCCCATGGAACCCTTACACACCAAAGAACACATCAATTACTAAAGTTTCTTCTTAAATACTGCTCTTTTAGCATTTAAAAACCATTTATATATTCATGTGTTGTGTAATATGATTTGGGAGTGAATTCATAGTCTGGACCAGTTCTTATATTACCTAATGAAGTATTTGACCAAACTGCAGAGCAATAATCCAGGTGAGAGAAAACTAAAGCTTGAATTACTTGTTTGATAGTTTGTTGTGTCAGATATTTTGCACATAAAATTAATTAATTACAGACAAAATGTTAGTTTTAGGTAGATAATTTTAGTTACCACGCTCTGTATGTGTTTGTCCCATGATAATTTATTTTCTTTGATAACTGTACCTGCTTTATTAACATGTTATTTTTACTGAGATCAAGCTTTGGTTTTGAACATAAAGAATAGTGTGTTCCTGTTACAACACTTTTAGACACATTCAAAATAAGTTTATTATTGTTGTCCAACTCCTGATCTAGATTTGTATTTATGTCACTAATTGTTGCTGATTGTTGACAACTTCCTTGAGACACTCCATGTTTCACATGTTTAACATCTGAATAACTGCCATTAAAGTACACCATTTGCCTTCTATCGCTCAAATAAGTTTTTATCCATAGTAATGCAGACTAAGAAAAACCATAAGATTTAAATTTTTTCAAAATTAACTCGTGATCAATGATGTCTAAAGCTGCAGAAAAATCAAGCAAAACTACTCCTATAATTTCCCTCCCTTTATAGTTTGACTATTGGATTCAGAAAACGGCAACTTTAATTTTTTTGGTATTGGCACTACTTTGGATATTTTCCATGCCTGTGGATATACATTTTCATTGAAACATTGATTAATTATATGTGTGACCATCAGAGAAATTAGTGAAGCTATGGGCTTTAGCAGGTTGCCATCAAGATCGTCATTACAAATCATTAAAATTAATTCAACTTTAGCGACACTAACTTTCTTGAACTCAAAGCTACACTTTTTGCTTTCCATAATCTAGTCTTTCCTGACTACTCAAAGCGCTTATATCACATTCACAGCTGAAAGAAAGTAAACCATTTCTCTTTCTGATGGTGGAGTCATGAACACTGACCTTGACTGAGGCGAGTGAGGCCTGCAGTTCTTTGGATGTTGTTGTGGGGTCTCTGAATGGCTGAAGAAGAACAAAATGAAGACTTTGGAGTGGCCTAGTCAAAGTCCTGACCTGAATCCTATTGAGATGCTGTGGCATGACCTTAAAAAGGCAGTTCATGCTCGAAAACCCTCCAGTGTGGCTGAATTACAACAATTCTGCAAAGATGAGTGGGCCAAAACTCCTCCACAGCGCTGTAAAAGACTTTGTGTTTACTTGTGTTATCTTTGACTAATATAAAATTTGTTTGATGATCTGAAACATTTAAGTGTGACAAACATGCAAAAAAATAAGAAATCAGGAAGGGGGCAAACACTTTTTCACACCACTGTATATAATATAATATCTATGCTAAATCTGTATTCTTTGGCTGTCCAGTGCCTTTTAACTTGTCTATCTTGGTTATGAAACAGATGATTTAGATGATTTGCTGTCTTTTGGTTTAGTAAGAAATTCCCCTCCAATTTCTAAATAAGATGGGGTGGACTTAGTATTTCCTCTCAATAGGTAACTCAAATTATTCCATAATTGTTTACTATCATGTTTAATTTCATTTATTCTATTTTCATTTAATTTAGTAACAAAATTCCTTAGTTTGCAGTATATTTGCCAATCCGATTTAATACTCGATGAAATTGCTGTTAATTTTGCTTGATCCCTTTCCGTCAAATCTTCTTTTAATTCCTTATCCAAGGAGTGCTGACGTTTCTAACTGTAAAGTTCTTTAATGGTACATGACAGTCTATAATCATCATTAAAATGCCATTGAAAGCCTGAAATGCTTCCTCTGGATCTTTTTCTAAGAACACCTTTGACCGGTTAGCATTTTTAACATCTTCCTCATAAAACTCTGAAATGATCTTTTCCTTATTACTTTTGGACCAGACTTAGGAACTTTTGTTTTCCCCACAATTGCAATGAGCTAAGGACACTACAATCTATTGGCACATGGAGTTAGAGCTCTGGTGTATTTATAAAAATGTGGTCAAATACAAGTAGCTACTCGAGTGCCATCACTCTTGAAATATATTCTAGTCCACAGGCTGCAGATGCACTCATTAGTTTCATTTTCATTGGACATCAATAGGAATTCACCCATAAAATATATTGTGTGATTTGTTCTACTAGCGTGCGCCAACATGTCACAAATTTTGTCTAAATACCAACTGTTAGCACTAGGGGGTCTGTTACAACATCCTAATAATATCAGCTTGAGAAATTTCAAACAAACTTGTAGCCAGAATACTTCAATATCTGATGACACTAGATCCTGCCTTCAGGATCAGTTTTTAGAGTTGTAGAGGACTGTTTTTTAATTTTAGAGTTACATGGTCTTTTAGTTCTGTGGTAGTTTAGGTGTTGTCACTTCCTGTTTTATTTTGTAGTGTGTTCCTTCCCTGGTGTATCTTGTGGTTTTTACTTCCTGTCTTTGTTTTCCCTCCAGTTTTGATTGTTGGTCCTTCCTTGATTGTTTGCACCTAAAAGAGGAAGACATTATATCAAGGATGAGGTTTGGGCATACTGGTCTTAATAGTACACTGAAGATAATTGGTAAACATGAGAATGGTATGTGTGAGTACTGTAACATACAGGAAACGGTAGAACATGTAATTATCAGTTGTCCTAGGTACCAGCAGGATAGACAGAGATTAAAAAACAAACTGGCAAGAGATCGCAGGAGGACTAAAGGAGTTACTCCAATTGAACTCAGGGCATGTGGGAAAAGACAGGACTTAAAAGAAGACTATAGGGTAGGATAAGACCGTTCTGATCCACACTCCATTTCAGAGGGTGGCGGTAATGCACCAAAAGCTGTTTGCCAACCGCCATAAAGCATCAGAAGAAGAAGAAGAAGATTGTTTGCACCTGTGTCTCGTTGTTTCACCTCCCCTAGGGTATTTAGTCCGTGTCTCTGTCTTTGTTCAGTGTTGGGTCATTGTTGTTACACATGGTGTTGTTCCTACCTTGAGTGATTCTGGTCTTGAGTTTTGTTCCTGTCTAGTGAGTGTTCCTGACTTTTGTGTGTGTCGCCGTTTGGTGCACCTTTTTGTTGTATCTGGTTCCAGTGCCCAGTTTCCTGGCAGTTTTACCGTGAATTCTGTTTTTGGATTCTTTGTCTTCCTTGGACCTTGGCTGGATCCTGGATTTTGTAACTTGCCTGCTCCCTATTTGAACTGTTTTGCCACCTTGGACTCATTTCCCTGCTTCCACCACTACCAGCCGGTAACCTATCTGCCTTTTTCCTGTTTGTTGCTGTCTGCCTACCGGTCTGCCTGCCTGTAAACCATCAACCCCAATAAACACTATAGCCATCTGGCTACTTCACCTCATACTGCTTCCTGGTCATCAGCATTTGGGTCCACATACCACTACACAGCACATACAAGTTCGAGTCGTTGAAAACGTTAGCAGTGACACTGAAGTAACTAGACTAGAAGAGATTTTGGATACTGTTCGGTCACAGTCTGTATACACACCTTGGGAACTGCTTGTACAAACAACATTACGTTTAACTCAAAATTCAATATTTTTTACATTTAGTAAAATCATTGAAGACTTGACCATAGATTCCTCAAAAATGAATATGTACCACCTGTTTACTCTGTACGCATTGTTTGTTGAAACTTTGTTTTATTTTTAAACTTGTAGTGTGTAATGATGAATTTTGTTATGTCTAATTAAGGTATTATGACCCATCCCATCCAGGGAGTGGAGCAACTCCACAGAGCTGTGCAAGTTTTTTTTTTTTTTTTTTTTTTTTTATCTGAACAGGACACTTATATGCTACGTAAACCTGTCAGGATACATTTTCCCAGAAAGAGTTTTTGTACCACAACCTCTAAATCAGTTTCAGGCAGATCTTTGTGATATGCAGGCCTTGGTAGAACATAATGGCAGGTTTAATTATCTATTAACGGTCATTGATATGTTTTCAAAAAAAGCTTATGCAAGGAGCCGAGGCCACTAAGGTATTTGCCTCTATTTTAAAAGACAGCTGGATACCTGAAAAGTTGCAAAGAATTCTTTAACAAAAGTTTTCAGGCCTTGATGAAGAAACACAGAATTAATCATCTTGCTACATCTAGTGACCTGAAAGCCTCTGTGATTAAAAGATTTAATTGTACGTTGAAAACTACAATGTGGAGGTGTTTTACAGTTAAAAACACCAGATGTCTTACAGGAATTGCTTCAAAGTTACAATAACAGTTGTCATACAAGTCTAAAATGGACTCCTAAACAGGTGATTTCAGAGAACACCCCTCAAGTTTTTCAGAACCTGTACGGTAAACCTGTACTTTGTCACAAAGACAAGTTAAAGAATTTCAAGGAGGGAGATCTGCTAAGACTATCCAAACTGAGAGGAGTGTTTGATAAAAAATTTGAACCGATATATACGGATGACTTGTTTACAGTGGCTGAACGCATACCATGTCTTCCCCCAGAAGTGCTGGCCGAGGCCCGTCTCCAGAAATGTTGCTTTGCTTGGCTGGATTTAATTCCTTATGAGGAACCTTAGGGTACAAGTTTATTTTAATTTAATCGGGCTGCTCCTCTACTAGCGCACCTGTCACCTGTCATTGCTAGAAGCTTACACTGACATTTATATTATTGCAAAAGATGAACACTGCCAAATCATTAGAAATACCTTAGCATGTTTACCTATATGGTGATATCAGGGCTGTGGTGGCTCTATTGTATATTTGTAAGTGAGCAATGACGTAGGGTAACAAACACTCTTTTCTGTCCTCAACTTTGAACTTGAAAAATAAAACCCAAAGGCACAGGTCTGTCTGTGTGCCTGCATAATATCTCTTTACCTGAATTTTTCGTCTCCCTGTATCTAGTAATTTTAATCTAGTAAAGCCAAATATTTTGATTTCACGCATCAGCAGCGCTAAGATAAAGGTGGTGAGGACTGGGAGGGAGGTGTATTGCTGGCCGTGCAAAGGTACCTCAGTCAAGGCCTTCCCCAGCCCAGCTAGAGACGGAGAGGCCCTTCAAACCCTTCTACATCTGTTACACCTCAACAGGCTGAACCTGATGATGTGGCACTGATCTGCAGTTCATGTTCTGAGACTGCATATAGTAAGGCAAAGAAGAGAGAGCTGAATGCCTGGGATGCAGTCTAGGAAGACACGCTTTGAATGTTCAGCACCAATCACTACTCAGAGTGTTGTCTGCCTAGGACATACTGATAATAGGTGCCACTGCAGTCTTTTGTGAGGCTTGTCTGAAGAAGACTCACAAAAATCCATTCCACCTTCCTGATATGAGGAATGTAAGAACCATAGCATGCACTCATCCATACAAAGTTCATAGTAATTTTAAAGAGATTCATTAGATTCTTGTAATTGTTTTAGCACTATGTAGTATTAACTGTTTGTGTCTTCAGAGTTCTAACTCTGTTAGAGCTAGCATTTTTTCTTACAGGATGCCTACTGTGAGCCATCCTCCCTGGGATTATTCCTATAACCTGAAGGTCATGATGTCTGTGTACATGAAGGACATGAAGGTCATTGTCAACACAGGTTTGTCATTTTACATTGAAAAAAATTTCTTGACAGGATAAAGAATCCTATTAAATGTGCAGCAATGAATTCCTATAAGAAAATCATCACACTTGTAATGTATTTAAAACAATCTTTTCTGTGCCTGTTTGCTGATTCCAATAATAACAAACATTAGGTTATAGGTGACACACCCAAGTAATTTTGCCTGTTTTGATATGGCAGTCTCCATAGTAGTCTTTGGTTATGTTTTTATTTTAGTTCCCTTTTTTTTATGTGGCAGGACGGCTCTGCATCATCACTGTCCAAATGTGTGAGTGTGAACCTGTAGCCTGCACTCTGCTAAGGTATGGGCTGTGGCCAATAGCAGCCAACAAGCCCCACACAGCCTTTTCCATCCCTCTACTAGAGCTTTCTGTTTGTCTGTCACTGTAGTGTCATGTTTCTGTTGAGGGTTTTTGCAACAACCTGTGCTGGAGAAACAACCTCACACTTGCAGAGGTAAGTCACTTTGCAGAGGTTAGTTTGAAGTCCTGTCTGTGAAGCCCACATTTCAGTTACTTTCGTGGAAGACTGACTTGAGTCCATATGGATGTGAAAATTAACAACTACACATGATTACACACCGTCTTCCTTGATTGTGCTACATAGAACATAGAAGAGGTTGACAAATGACTCACTCTTGTGCAACATTAAAGAAGCCAGCATAATTATACACAAGCATTCTTTTAAAAAAGATAAACAAAGCACAACATGAAGACTAAATCTAAACACTAAACTACAGAACAGGGTGTGTGTGTGTGTGCAGGTCTGGGTGTGTGCCAAAAGGAATGTGTGAGCAGCAGTGGGAGCTTTAAAGTTACTCTCCGCCGGGTGTGGTTGTTTTTAAGGGCCAAACTAGAGGTGTATGTGTATGATCTGTTTAGGATAACGGTGCCAAGTTAAAAGGAGTTAGTTAGCATGCAAAGACTGTCTGTGTGGAGCATAACATAAAGTAACATCAACTTAGCATGTGGCTACCAAATTAACTTAAACACGATAAACACGTCACAACAACAAAACCTCAGAACAACACATCAGTAACGTCACATGTACAAAAGTTAAACAGTCCTTTGCTTAGCTATGTTACTCTATGCTATGCCCAGTTGTTATGTTAGCCGTCCGTGGGAAGGAAAGCGAGGTGGCTTTGGTGCCGCTGTTAGCTGGTGGTCCGTCTGTTGTAGATGAGCCAAGCTGGGAAGAATTGTGGTTCCGCTGTGGAAGTATCTTTTGCTGTGAAGTGTCCGCTAGTAGTGGAGGAAGCCGGTCGCTCCGTCTGTGCTTGTCCTTAGAGTTAACAGCTAGGTATTAACTTGCTTCGTGCTCCTGTTAGCATGTGAAGTTAGCTGGCAGGCTTTGTGTGTGGCAGCCATTTTGCGCTAAACTTTGTTGCAAAGATCTAAGAGGCCTTTGCAGCTCAGGAGACTTCAGTTCTGCTGCATGTTTCTGCTCCGAGCAGATTACACAGCAAAGCCAGGAGGAGAGAGTTCAGGTGGGTGTCTGCTGGTGAGCAGTCCACACTGACAGGGAGACAGCCACGGCTGTCCGCCACAGTGAAAGATTCCAGGAGAAAGAGAGACAGAATCAATGATCGCTGACCTTTTTATTTACCTGGTGACATCCGGGTCACGGGTGAGACTGGCCAATGCTGCATTCAATGGTTCTCAGGATTGTGGGAAAAAACAAAAGTTCAGTTAAAAATCACCAAAATGAATGAATTCATCTGTGGAGTCCCAACACAACTAAAAGTTAACCTTTATGAAAACATCTAGAATTATACAGTTGCATGCAAAATGATTATTGGTCTTTTTTTATAAAAACAACTCCTTAGTGAACCATGTCAAGTATCACCTTGGCCTTTATGTGCAGAGCTTTCCATAAGTGTAATGAATGAATGAATTCTTTGTTTTCATATGCTTTTTACAGCAGAGCCATCTCTAAGATGCATTGAAAACACATGCTAAAACAATCAATGTTGTCGAAGTAACAGGCCTATGTCATATGAGGAATAGGCTATGCCTCAGCCTCACACTGTAATTTACAGTTTAAAATGTCCTAGAACGTAAAACAATACATCAACCAACATGTCTTGATAAACTACAGTGAAGGTGTCAATAAGTAAATAAAAAAAATATGTGTTGACTGTGTGGGCTAAAATGTGTATCAGTGTATATGATAAAGTAGTGGCATGAAAACGTGCCAGAGGTCACCAAATTTGGGCTTTTACAGCCAAAAACTTTCTCCGGACCCCCCCAGCTGGCTACTTTTCCCCAATGGCTGGCTACTCCAAATCCTTGTGGAAAGCCCTGCATGTGGGAAATCTAAGTATATGAAACCGTAATGTTTTCAGTGACTGCTGCTTATACCCTAGATCAAAACACTCTACAAAGCCCTGGTGGGGCTATCTCTCTCCCAGTTTAGGCATCACCACTTCCGACAAAGAAGTTTGGTAGATGGTTGCCCACAGTTAGATGATAGGACCACTTGTCCAGCATGTCCAAAGGTTGGCTCAAGTTCCAGCCTGGTTCTTGTTTAATTACTCATAATTGCAGTTTCCATGAAATGATGTAATTGAACTGATATCTGCAGCACTTCATTATCGTATAAAGTATTATAATAAAATAGTAATAGCATAAGTGTATAAACCTGTTGCTCTGCATTTATGAAGGCTGTATGAGTATGAATGTGGGACCTTGTGTATCTTTCAACATTTGCTTTAAGAATTTGTAAGTACATTATTTATTCCCTGGTTGATGCTGAAACTTTTTTGTAGCACCAGATACAAAACCAGGATTACTCTAAATGTTTGTTTCCCAGGCGGATGGAGATATGATAATGACACTGGATGCCAACTTTGGCCTTTATTTTAAAACATAAAAAAAAAGAACTTACTTAATCAACAGAATGTTACGAAGTAACAGTTCTGACGTCATGTCAAAGACGTCTATGTATTGTTTTGTAGAGATATCTACTGAAATTAGCATGCTAACCTGCTAGCTGACTTTTGGCCCACTATTCCAAAATTATAATTCCCCTATTTGATTGTCCCTATACATAAAATGCTTAGAATCTCAAGACCCTAACAGAAGCCATACATTTTCAATAATCAAATATGGACCTCATGGAATATGTATGGGAGATTAAAAAAATATTGCTATTGTCAAGTTTACCACCATTCTGTAATCTTCACTAATAGTACCAAAAAATTTAACGTTTTGATCATTTTGAGTGCCTTTATTGAGTATTTAAGTATAGAATGAAAATAGGATTTGATGCTGGAGATTGTTTGGATAGTTATTGTTCACATCTCCTCAGTATAAAGCGTTTCATCATTCACATTTTGCTGTATGTCACTGATGAGCTTCTCTGTGAGGACAAGAACATACACCTGTGAGTTGTCTAAGACATTGCCTGTGTTGTTGCCTCACATTTGCATGTGAGTTAAACTCCTGTGCAAAAATGTAATTATTGTTTTGATAAAAGACTTTGACACATTAACTCAAAATGATCCCATACTGTGTTCAATCAGAAATCAGGGGAGGACATATCACACAACATCTCCTTGGCTGTACCATCAGCCAGACGATAACATAGCACATTGTTGTAGGAAACTGTCACAATGATGTTGTTATAAATGAAGAGTTGCTATAATGCTGCAGTGGTTGAATATGGTGTGATTAATAATCAATTACCACCAAGGCCTCCCCTATAACTTATAATTCTTGTGCTGTACTTTTTGTAATATATGGATCTGGGACTTGTGAGTCGTATATGGAGGATGAAACAGAGTAAGTAAGCAGTATCTTTTATCACTCACTAACCACCTGGCAACTACCTGCCAATCATTTTAGAAGCCACCTGGTAACATCCCATAGCACTCTGTCTTCTTTTGTCCTCTTCCAGATTGAAGAAGAGGAATTTTTGAGGAGTCTGAAAAGGCGAGGGACTGATGCCTTACATATGAAGTGTGTTTTCATTGTAACTGGTCAGGATCTAATTGATGCTGTGTTGCTGATCAGTGGATTAGTCTAACCGCAACAAAGTCCATGTTTGTTTTTCTTGAGCTGTCCTGTTAATCTAAACTAAAAAAACTTGGTTTAAACTTGCTCTTTTTTGGACAATAAACATTGTCTTTGTAGAAGTTCTTGTCTCAGTGACTTTATAAAGCCTTGTAGTGCTCAAGGTATATAACCCTACACTAAGCATATTGTTTTCCCACAGTGAGTTATAGCCATGTTTTCTGACATTGTCATAGCAGTTATTCACACTTATTCACAGCACGCTTGAGAAATTAATAAAAGAGTAAATTACTTAATAATTTACTTAGAATACAATGATCTTACAGTCATAATCGGACAGACATAGGTTTTTACATAGGCATTTTTGGCATGAAATGCTCCCTCATCCAGGCCTGTGTAGAACAACTTCTTTCTCTTTTCCCATTGGCTGCTTTCGGTGTGAGTCGTTGACGTCATGCAGAAGCTGTAAACCATGGGATGTTCAACTCTGTTTTGGCTAAAATATCTGAAATAAACCAACATCTTTACTTTTTCTTAACATAGATCATCTAGATGCAGTGTAATTACTAGTTCGGCTGTACTAGATATTTGATATATTTAGGAGATATATCTTTTTTACCCTATTTACATTTACAAGCTTTCTTGATGCTAACCGGAAGAACTACCAACCCAAAACCCAGTTTCTAGTTGTTGACTATATTCACATGATAGCTGAAGGCGAGAGCTCTCTATAACAGTTGGTCCCATGCCTGTAGCCCCTTTTGTTGCCAAATTATACACCATCAAACATGCACTGAGGTCAAGGTTCAAAGGTAAGTATTTCAAAGCAGGAGCCATGAAGAATCTTCATATTGGCATCCAGGTGACGTTTTTAACGATGTCTTTGGTTAAGCTCTAGACAAATGTTTTACTTTTTAATTTCATTTCAATTTTAGTTTTCAGTTTCAGAGAGCACTTTGAAGGCCCAAAATTTAAAATGAAGGTTTTTTTTTTTTAATTTTTAGTGGAAATTGTGACCAAAATGAGATTACAATAGGCTACTGCAGACAATCTAGGGCATTTTCAGGCATGGAGGAAGGCCTGAAGTGCTTGGTTTAGAGCTGATAAAACCAACCCGTTCTCATTCACAAGTCGTCAAATACTGATGCATTCACTATTTACACAACCCTGGAGATTTTTTTGTATCTTCACGATTCTTGGTATTGGGATTTTATGTCAGCATGCCATAGCCCTTTCAATCAGAATCTGTTTTATTAGCAAACGCAAGCATACAAAGAATGTGTCTCGGCGTTTGCTCCAAAAAAACTCAACACAGAAGAATAAAAATTTACATGAGTAATAATAATAAACAAATAAACAAAATAGTATTAATATTGAATTTTAAAATCTATTTACGGAATGGAATAGTCATAGTTTTGAAATGGGATATAAAACTTGAAATGAAATATTGACTATACAAAGGAAATATGGACTGTGCTATGACAAAGAAATTCAATTCAATTTTAGTGGCAATTCATAACAGAAGTTAACTCATTGCACTTTACCTATAGAGCAGGTCTAGACTGTACTCTTTATAATATTATTTACAGAGACACAACAAATTCCCACCATGAGCAAGCATTTGGCGACAGTAGCAAGGAAAAACTTCCTTTTAACAGACAGAAACCGGAGAAAAAATACCTGCTGAAAGTGACAGAAGGAGAGAGGAGAGGGACAAGAAAGCACAAAAGTATGGGAGAGACAAGATGTCGAGTTAGTAAAAGGATAAAAATGTATACAGATGGAGAGGAAGAGGAGGAGAGAGGTGCATCATTCAGTAGTCTAGGCCTATTGCAGCATATCTAAAGGATGGTTCAGGACTCACCTAAGCCAGCCCTAACTAAAAGGTTTCACTTCAATTCAATTCAATTTTATTTATATAGCACCAATTCATGACAGAAGTTATCTCATTGCAATTTTCCTATAGAGACCATACTCTTTATAATATTAATTACAGAGACCCAACAAATCCCACCATGAGCAAGCATTAGACCTCAATGGCAAGGAAAAACTTCCTTAAAGAGGCAGAAACCTTGGACAGAGTAATTGCAGTATTAATATTAATAAATTAGTAATAATAGGAATGACAGCTATAGGAAAAATAATGCCAGTATTAATAACAGAGCCACTAACAACAACTGTATTAGCAGTTGTCGAGCAGGAACACGGGGTCAGCAAGTGGCCCACAACCACAGATCCAGTCTCTGCAGCTCCGGAGGCAGAAATACCTGCTGAAAGAGACAGAAGGAGAGAGGAGAGAGATGAGAAAGCACAAAACTACAGGAGAGAGAAGATGTTGAGTTAGTATCATGCAATAATGGGATAAAAATGCATACAGATGGAGAGGGAGAAGAAAGAGGTGCATCATGGGAAGTCTCCCGAGAGTCTAGGCTTATAGCAGCATAACTAAGGGATGGTTCAGGACTCACCTGAGCCAGCCCTAACTATAAGCTTTAGGGGCTCAACCTGTAGCAAACCGTTTTATACAGTCTATGTAGCAAACACTCTTCTCCATGAACAAAAAACTGAGGCTTAGATGCAGTTTTAATCAGCAGCAGTGCTTGAATGTTGCCTCTTTATAAATGATAACTAACTGAATAAATGATTGAAACTGCCGGTTGCAGTTTATTTTCTGTATCCACACTTAACGGAGTGCAAAAAAGATATTTCACAGATAATGTAATGTTACCTGGAGTGTAAACAAAGAAACGTTAGGCACCATAATATTTGTTAACTAAACTAGCTGAGCTAACGTTACCTGTGAGAATAGTGAGTGACAAAACAGATGTTTTAGGGTAATCTAGTCTACTGAGAAACGGCTAAAAGATATAATAACAAATTTGTATCACTCATCCTAACTAATATTCCTGCGTGTCCATTAAGCTGTTAAATTCAACTGTCCCGCTCCTCGTGCTTCTAGCAACTTCCTTCTGGTGGGCCGGTTTGTGACAAACCAGAGAAACTGAAGCTTATATGTAGATCTTGTTTTGACTCTTTTTTGATAGAAGTAAGACAACTCTGAGAACAGATCAAATATACAGAGTTGAGACTTGAATTTGATCACTGAGATACATTTCTGATATTGTGCAGGCTCATTTATAAGCCAATCAGGTTTTCTTTTGGATCTTACTGTTATCTCAATAATGATCAGTGCAGTGAGAGAAAAAAGGAGCATTTTAAGATCTTAAATTAGGATCAGGCTGAGACAAGAGGAAGGCTTAAGAATTTAAGAAGTATGAGGAAATGGTCAAAATCTCATATTGATGTTAAATTGAGTTCAGTTATGTCTAGGGAAAATAGGCTGGACAAAGAGGAGATCTTATTTAGAATTTTCCTTGCCTCTGGGTAATTACCTTGACAACTCGATTTCTTTTATTGGCATATTTAATTGTAAGTCAATTGTGTTCTTTGATGTGCCATGATGTGGACCACAATGGAAATAAGTCCTGGTATTTCCTTTTTTACTACTGTATTTGAACTTGCGTCAAATAACCTAAACTAAACTAAACACTTGTATTTACCTACGAATAAGGTTTTACTTTGCTCAATAATAAAGACAGAGCAGAAACATGCAGCAGAACCAAAGTCTCCTGATCTACGCTGCAAAGGCCTGTTAGATCTCTGCAATAAAGTTTAGCACCAACGGCTATTGCACAAAGCCTGCTAGCTAACATTAAGAAGCATGAAGCAAGTTAACGCAGAGCTGTGAACTCTGAAAGGACATCCACAGACAGAGTGACCAGCTTCCTCCAATCTCTACAAGCGGACACTGCACAGCAAAAGATGTTTCCACAGCAGAATCACAATTCTTCCCACAACAGACTGACCACCAGCTAACAGCGGCACCAAAGCCACCTCTCTTGCCCTCCCACGGATGGCTAACATAACGACTGGGAATAGCATAGAGTAACAGTGTATATAGCTAAGCAAAGGACTGTTTAACTTTTGTACATGTGACGTTATGATGTGTTTTCATTGAGGTTTTATTGTTGTGATCTTCTCCATGGTTAACGTGAGGTTATTATTGTAACTGCAGTTCTCAGCCACTGCTAAGTTGATGTTACTTTATGTTATGCTCAATACAGACAGAGTCTTTGCATGCTAACTAACTCCTTTTAACTTAACACCATTATCCTAAACAGATCATACACATACACCTCTAGTTTGGCCCTAAAAGACAACCACACACGGCGGAGAGTAACTTTACAGCTCCCGCTTTACATGTTCATTTGTTTCTGACCATGTGGGTTCATGCTTGTGCACGCGACGGAGGCAGAACAAATAAACATACACACATTTCTTTTTTGTGTGCACACAGACCTGCACGGCCATGCCGTAGCTGCCAGTACTTCCTCATAGGACGCAGATATGTGAACGACCTGTGTTGTGGACACAAGTGCATTCATGATCTCACAACTCCAGCTGCCTAGCAAGGTTAAGCAACCACAGCAGCTTGCTCTAACTCGGGCTTCTGGCACTGGGATTCCAGCGCCCCCAGCTGTGCACTTCCAGCAACCACAGTAGCTGGCTTCAATAGGGGCTTTTGGCACTGGGATGCCAGGATCTTCCATCTCCCAGCTTCACCAGTTCCAGCAACTCACGTCAGCTAGAGAGTGCCCCCTGCCGCCATATGTCCAGCGACCACAGCAGCCAGCCTTAGCAGGATACAGCACATAGATTAGTTATCATAATCATAATAATTTTCCTTCACATCAGCATTATTACTATGATCATCAACATCATAATCATCATCATTGTCATCAGCTCCATAATCCTTATCGTCATCAACTGTCATTATCACCACCACAACCACCGCCATCCTCATTATCATTATTATCAAAATTATCAACATTACCACCATCGAACATCACCACAATATTTATCATCCTTGGCCATACAGCATTATCACCTTTATCTCCTCTTGAATGTTTTATCTGATTCCAGTGGTTCTTTTTTTCCCACTTTGTGGCAGCAGCAACACACAGATGAACCAGCACTGACCAATGTTGTCCACCGTGATTGGTCAATGATGCAGCATCACTACCACCATGAGGAGACAAGTGAAAGAAAAGAACTCCTCTGTAATGTAAGCATGTCTCCATTATGGTTTGGGGCTTGTAGCGTAGTTATTTCTAGTTTTATTTTGTTCCCCTCACGATTCTGGTAGTTGTACTTCCTATCTTTGTTTGCTTTTCCCGCCAGTTTTGATTGTTTGTGCCGCCCTGATCAATTTCACCTGTGTCTCGTTGTCTTACCTGAGTGTATTTAAGTCTGTTTGCTTTCATTGTTCTGTGTCAGTTTGTCATCACCTACTTGCTGGCCTTTGTGTCTCAGCTTATTGGAGTTTCTTCTGTTTCTCTTGGAGCTTGCATAGAGATGGATTTTGGACTTTGCCTGCTCCCTGTCAGAATTGTTTGCCTTTGTTGGACTGCCTCCCCAGAGCGGCTAAAGCTCCTGCCTCCCAATAAGGAGATCGTGGGTTCGTGGGATCGATTCCCGGACCAGACTAACATCACACAATCTCTCTGGGTGGAGTCTGCATGTCCTCCCCGTGTTACCGTGGGTTCTCTCCGGGTTCTCCGGCTTCCTCCCACCGTCCAAAGACATGCATGTGTAGGTTAATTGATAACTCTAAATTGCCCGTATTGAATGAATGTGAGAGTGAATGGTTGTCTGTCCTTGTCTGTGTCTGTGTTAGCCCTGCGACGAGTTGGCCACTGTCCAGGGTGTACCCTGCCTAAGGCCCAAAGTCACTGGGATAGGCTCCAGTCACCCGCGACCCCTAACGGGACCAAGCGGTAGAAAATGGATGGATGGATGGATGGACTGCCTCCCTGATTTTAACCACTGCCTGCCTGATAAATCCATGTAAGCCCTTGTATTTTTCCATGCTTGGCAAATTGCAACAGTCTCAGCCATATCACAGCTGTTAGTCCTAACTGATCTGTTTCATGAGAGTAAATTACAGAGTCAAAACATCAGTGACTTCTTGTCCATGTTCTTTGGAGACTCACTATACAGTCATAGTGTTTTCAGTCCTATCTGCTGATGAAACTGTGCAGAATAAATGAAAAGAAAACTGCTGGTTCTGAAAAGGATTTCTTCTCCCTCCCATCCTCTACAGACAGCAAGTGAAAAGCACAGCGCAGATGTAGACAACAAATCATCTTGTCATATTGATTTAGCAGCCTTTAACTTGAGTCAATATGAAAAGCTCTCCAACTCCTCATTGTAAACAGGAATAGAATCCAGGCTGCATTTAACAATGGGTATAATTTTGTTTTCTGTTTTCAATATTGTGTGTTAACATTACTTCATATCCACAATAACTGGGCAGTTTAAATTTTTCAACTGAAATTAGATCATAGAAAAAATGATGAAACATTAAAATGAGGACATCCATTCTGCTGCTCCCGGTAGTCTCCTCGTAGTCTTGGCCTATAGCAGCATAACTAAGGGATGGTTCAGGACTCACCCAAGCCAGCCCTAACTATAAGCTTTATCACAGAGGAAAGTCTTAAGGCCACTCTTAAATGTGGAGATGGTGTCTGCCTCCTGAACCCAAACTGGGACCTGATTCCACAGAAGAGGAGCTAGATTACTGAAGGCTCTGGCTCCCATTCTACTTTTGGAGACTCTAGGAGCCACAAGTAACCCTGCATTCTGGGAGCACAGTGATCTAGTGGGGTTACAAGGTATAATGAGCTCTTTAAGACACGATGGTGCCTGACCATTAAGAGCTTTGTGGGTGAGGAGAAAGATTTTAAATTCTATTCTGGATTTTACAGGGAGCCAGTGCAGAGAAGCTAATATTGGAGAGATATGATCACTTTTCCTAGTTCTTGTCAGTACACGTGCCGCAGTATTTCATCATTCACTCGTCTGACGGCTTCTTTGTTATGCATTTGCAAAGAAACATTACAAATTTTTTCCTCGCATGCCAATACCTAGAACGTAGAATGAATCCAAAACACGCTATCCAAACTTGTTGAACTTGAAGGTGCTCCTGTTTTTTAAAATAGCAAAACTATATTAAAACATCCATTTAAAAACTCACAGAACTTTTGCAGTGGCTGCACATGTAGATGCGGTGGCCAGTAGCTCCCTCAAACTTTGCATCAAGGAGGCAAAGCTGAGACATCAGGAGAGACTGGAGAGAGACCTCAACACCACCAACACCAAAAGTATGTGGCAGGTGATCAAAAACATCACAGGCTACAAAAGCAGGAGCGCCCCCATCATGTGTGAGGCCACGTTACCAGATGAGCTAAACACATTTTATGCTTGTTTTGATCTCCCCAATAAAGTCCACTCTGCCTCCAGAAGACCGGCCACTGTCAGTATCCACAGCGGAGTTGAGGAAAACCCTGCTGAGAGTGAATATGAATAAAGCTGCTGGGCCTGATACCATCCCTGGCCATGTACTAAGAACATGTGCCAATCAGCTAGTGGATAACATTTTTAACATATCACTGTCACATGAGAATGTTCCCACCTGCTTCAAGACACCCACCATCGTCCCTGTACCTAAAAAGTCTGAGAATGTTCCCACCTGCTTCACCCCCATTCTGATGAAGTGCTCACCCCACACACACACACACACACCACCATGACAGCCTGTTCCCTGTGCAATGTGGAAAGAGATACAGAAGTAAAAGTCTGCAGACTACAGAGCAGCTTCTTCCCTCAGGCTGTGAGACTCCTTAATTCATCCTCAGCACTCCACCATGTAAAATAGTTTTCATTTCTATGACTTATTTTTTATTCACTGATCTACTGTAAATCATTTATTTTGAGCAGGATAAAGGGAATTTACAAAATCAGGGTTGTATAACAAAATCTCGTTATACAACCCTGTGTTGTAAAATGATCAATAAATCTATCTTGTATCATGTATAATCCAAATCCTATTTATCTAGTCGTATGCTCAATTCTTCCAAAAAACCTTTCTAATGAAATCATTTCTGGCAGTAAGCCCTGAAGGCAAACTAGTACTACACACCTGTGGTTAGACACTCTCGTGCATGTGGCTGAGAGCAACAACCACATGCGTGTGCGTGTGTGTAGTGTAGTCCCAACTCCCACCTCGTTCATTGGCCAGAAGCTGCGCATGTGCTAGGTTACGTTGCCCCCTGGTGGAGATCCCAATACACCACAAAGCAGTCAAACTGACCTATAATAGTACTATACCAGCTGCTATAACAACACAAAAAATGATTGGAATCGGCCGTGTTTTGGCTGATATGGCTCATAGACAACTGGCAATCGTATCGGCGGCAAAAAAACATGATCAGGGCATCCCTAACAGCAATTGTTTAAGAATATTCATTGTTATTAAAGAACCAGGTGGTGGTGGTTTTGGTGTCAAAACGATGTGTTTGTCATAAACGTATACAACAAAAACAGTATTTACATGCTGTGCTGTGATATTAGGGGAAATCACATTTTGGTTTGCATGCAGGATGACATGCAGCAAAGGGCCGTGGCCCTAATTTAAACAATAAATAAAAAATGAGAAACCAATCTGATGTCCTAAGCACTGCAGTGATCACATCCCAAGCTCTTGTTAATGTAAAATCATAGATACCATACAATTAAATAAATAAGAGCCTTGAACCCCAAAACACAATGTGATCTCTCCATTACTGTCACATCACACACTGAATAATCTAATAATACTGCTACCCTCCTGCTTATATTGGTATTTGTGTGAAATTACTATTGAAGTAGGCTAAACATTTGAATTCAACATAATATATGTTGAAATGAGCACATTTATTATAATTCACTGTGATATATTGAACTAGTGTTATTTTTTATTGTATCTTTATATTGTGTCTTTATTGTTTTATCCAAGCAGCTGAGGGAGTACAGCCTAAGATAAATCACCTTCTCTTCCCAAAGATCAGCTTGTGAGAGAAGGAAGAAGGACATATAGAGACAAAGTTGTTACCCTGTATTCCCTTTCTATGTCATCTTCCCCTGTACTTACATATTTGTCTTGGTAATTTGCTTCCCATCCCCACCCCATACGTGGTAAGTAAAGCATTGTAAACATTCTGATGGTTGTTAAGACACTCACAGCACTTGGTTAAAGTTTGGGGAAGATGGTGGCCTTGGTTTAATATTGGAAAGGGGAACTGTGATACAAGACAGGATGTTTACTTTAACAAACCAAACAAGCAACCAACCAGAAGCAGCATCTTTTTGTGGCCTAAACCACACGTGGGATGCAGAATGTGAACCCTGGTCTCTGATGTCAGAGATTTGTATGCCTATCATCCACCCCAACCACCTCCATGTGATTTCTGTGCAAAAATTTGACACTTTGTGGACTAGAAAAAAATGTTGACATTAAAACATAATCCAGGCAGCAATTATGTTTCCTCCAAAACGGTGGAGCCTCAGACTTATAATTTTGTTCTTATGTTACAGAGGTAAAGACGTTTGCAAGGCTCTGTCAAACACAATGGAAGGTTACATTTAATTGAGCTTGTGTGATGTAACGTGTGAGATAATAAGATGTGCTTGCCATCATTAGATGACTAGAGGACCGTATCCACAGTTTAGGGAAGAATATAATGAGACGGAATCATTGTTTTTTGACACAGTCTACAGCATACTTGGTACTTCTCTATTAGGAGCTTTACATGTTTCATAGAACCACACTGCTCCACACCTGGCCTTTCTGGTTACAGCTAATAGCAGTTTTGTTTGAAGAGAAATATATTCGAAACAGTGGCTTTGCAGAGAAGTTTGCACTGTGCTACAGAGCACTTGACAGCACAAAAGATCTCCAGATCAGTGGAAAACAATGTGGGCGGTGAATGTTCAAAGCCTTGGTCTAAAGATAAATCGGCATTGGTGGAAGCCAAGACCTCCTCCACAACTAGCCTGCAGCCATGAGCCTAGCTGCACAGCTCTACATACTGTATACAGCTCCCACATTTCTGCAGCTTCAAGCATTTCCTGCTCTCTGCTTCATTCTTCTACATTCTTCATGTGTGACACCACTGATTCCTCAACATAGTAAAATGACTTGATTGATACTTAAAGATATGAAATAGAATCAACCATCTCTTTCTTTCTTCAGTCTCATCAGTACTGGTTGATATGCACAGAAAAGCATTCCCTTAACTTTTATTATTCATACCAAACCCTGAACCGAGGAACCTCACATAGGTTGTCCAATTATTTTCTTAATTGAATGAAACTGAGCCTGTTGATGAATGCAGGAATGTGCCTAGATATTTGGATTCAGCCTTTGTTGAAGTATTTTATGGTTAGGGCCAAAGAGGTGCCTGGCATAGTGCTGATTCACCAGTCTGAATATCTGTGCGCCATTCCAGAGTTTCTTGATTTTCATTGGCTGTTCAGCAATATGCTCAGTACTTAAACATGAGCAATTATGGACTAAGATGGCCCCACTGCCAAGCTCATCTTATATTAAAAAATGAAAGATTTTAGCAACACCTGTTGGCCCTAATATGTGATTTCCTTGTATATATTAATTCATCAATTCATCAATGAAAGCCAAAAACTGCAAGTGAATTGTTTATTATATATTATATCCGTGTGTATATATACAGTGCATCCGGAAAGTATTCACTGTGCTTTACTTTTTCCACAGTTTGTTATGTTACAGCCTTGTTCCAAAATGGATTCAATTCATTATTTTCCTCAAAATTCTACAAATAATACTCCATAATGACAATGTATATAAGTCGTAGAAAAGGTTTCAAGCGTAGTCATCTGGACACTGTTTTCAGAATCAAGATGTTTCGGCTCCCATCCGGAAGTCATTCTCAATTGTGAAAAAATGGTCTGAGAACTCAGAAATTTAAGCTACTCTGTGTTACTTAAGCCCTGGCCTCAGGAAGGAGTCTTCCTGAGTTTCTGCTGTTTACCCTGCCTAGTTTCACCTGAAACTGACCTTCTTTTGTTTCCATGATGGTCCAGTAATCAGTAATCAGGCCTATTGTTTTCTGGCTGCACCTCCCTCATCACTGTTAAGTACCTGATTAGCATATGATTGGCTTGACCATGGTGATAATACACTGGTCTTGATTCTGAAAACAGTGTCCAGATGACTACAATTGAAACCTTTTCTACGATGGAACATTCCTGGACGAATGAGGGACTACACCAATGTATATAAGTATTCACAGCCTTTGCCATGACACTCAAAATTGAGCTCAGGTGCATCCTGTTTCCACTGATCATCCTTGAGATCTTTCTACAACTTGATTGGAGTCCACCTGTGGTAAATTCAGTTGATTGTACATAATTTGGAAAGGTATACACCCCAGTCTATATAAGGTACCACAGTTGACAGTGCATGTCAGAGCACCTCCGAGACAGGATTGTATCGAGGCACAAATCTGGGGAAGGATACAGAAAAATTCTGTAGCATTGAAGGTCCCAATGAACACAGTGGCCTCCATCAGAAGTTTGGAACCACCAGGACTCTTTCTAGAGCTGGTTGCTTGGGCAAACTGAGTGATCAGAGGAGAAGGGCCTCAGTCAGGGAGGTGACCAAGAACTTTCACTCTCATAGAGCTCCAGCGTTTCTCTGTGGAGAGAGGAGAACCTTCCAGAAGAACAACCATCTCTGCAGCACTCCACCAATCAGGCCTTTATAGTAGACCAAAGCCACTCCTCAGTAAAAGGCACATGACAGCCCGCCTGGAGTTTGGAGTTTGCCAAAATGCACCTGAAGGGCTCTCACACCATGAGAAACTAAATTATCTGGTCTGATGAAACAATGATTGAACTCTTTGGCCTGAATGGCAAGCTTCATGTCTGAAGGAAACCAGCTCATCACCTGGCCAATACCATCCCTACAGTGAAGCATGTTGGTGGTAGCATGATCACCTGAAAGATGATTTTTTAAAATCGTATGCACACAGAATAATAATGTGTATACCCAAGTTATCATTGTGTGCAGCAAGAAAAAAAAATATTCAGAACTTGAGGGGCTCTCCTGTTAAGTTTTGTTGCGGGACAATTTTATCATTCTTACGTACATGATGACCTCAGGTAAATTCCAGCTGCATAGCTCCAACCTGAGTAGATCTAATCAGACACATAATGTAATGAAAACACCTCTGAGGGTTTGTGGGGCCTTTAAAATATAACAATGCATCATATTTAATAACTTGATCGTATGTTTTGTATGTAAAAGTAACTAGTATAGTAGTAGTAGTAGTAGTATTGGTATATAGAGAATAAATTAGATATACTTAAAGGTGGGGTATGCAGTTCTAATCCAATACACGTCAAATTCAGGGAATAACTCCTCACATACCGCTAGCTGTCCGTTCAGTGTGTGCGATGAACAAAAAAATCCGGTGTTTGTACACAGCCCTGGCTCTGTAAATAGGAAATAAACAAAGTGGCTTGGACCGGGCCACACAACACCATTCCAGCCATTCCTGCCAAATTTGTGTGTCAGGTAACGTAAAATGACTTAACCACAGACATTCAGCTTACTTTCTAGTTTGCTAAGATATGCTATTGTTGTGATGTTAGCTGTAGTAGCAGGAGAGTTGTGAATATCGCTGTCTGGAGCTGGTTTGCTGGCTGGGAAACCATCTCGTCCTCTCTCTTGGCTTCGGGACAGTTTGGAATCAGATCCCAGTTTGGGTTGGGGAGGCAGACACCAGCTCCACATTTAAGAGTAGGCTTAAGACTTTCCTCTTTGATAAAGCTTATAGTTAGGGCTGGCTTGGGTGAGTCCTGAACCATCCCTTAGTTATGCTGCTAAAGGCCTAGACTGCCGGGAGACTTCCCATGATGTACCTCTTTCCACCTCTTTTGCATGTTACTAACTCGACATCTTCTCTCTCCCGTAGTTCTCTGCTTTGTCGTTTCTCTCCTCTCTCCTTCTGTCTCTTTCAGCAGGTATTTCTACCTCCGGAGCTGCAGAGTCTGGATCTGTGGTTGTGGGCCACCTGCTGCCCCCGTGTTCCTGCTCGACAACTGCTACTACAGTTGTTGTTATTGGTTTTGTTATTATTGATTGTCATTATTGTTGCTATGACTATCAATCCTATTATTATTACTTTATTAATATTAATATTACCACTACCATTACATTCTTACTATTTTAAAATTCTAGGTGGTATTTGCATTGTGCCTCTCTCTCTCTCTCTCTCTCTCTCTCTCTCTCTCTCTCTCTCAAAACCGGCAGGGGCGGATGGCCACCCACCACTGAGTCTGGTTCAGCTCAAGGTTAAAAGGAAGTTTTTTCTTGCCACTGTCACCAAGTGCTTGCTCATGGTGGGATTTGTTGGGTCTCTGTAAATAATATTATAAAGAGTTCGGTCTAGACCTGCTCGATAGGAAAAGTGCAATGAGATAACTTCTGTTATGAATTAGCGCTATATGCATGAAATTTAATTGAACTGAAGTTATCCTTGGTCAAGAGAGCTTTCTACAATATTTTGTCTTACTGATTTCCATTTTATTTTCAGGAATAATTTGCAGTGTGATATAAATATAATGAAACAAAAAAATTAAAGATCTATAAAGAATAATGGAAGCAGGAGTTTTGTAATAAGCCAAAGCTCAGAAACCACGTTAAAATCAAAGATTACTACACAGAACCTTATATAATATTTAATTTATAGAGAGGGCAGAGGTTCCTATGTGCTCAGTTAAGAACCGGTACTTAAGGTACACTGGTGATTAAGTACTCCAATATTACACTCTATACACTATAACACTCCAACATTAACCTGACTGCGGCGCTTTAAGACGCTGCTAGCATCAGTCATATTACAGAACTGAGGACCCGCCGCTTGGAAGTATTTTCCTGACTGTTAATTAAGGTTTTCTTTCAATGATATCCTCAACATTTCTCCACACAAAAACTCGAAAGTGTCCTTGATAATTCAACAACACAAAGGTTAATGTTACATCTATCAGTTTAGATTATTTCTCTGAAATTTCTCTGATTCTGAGAAATACATTTTTTTGATGTCAGTTTTGGATAGCGGAAGGCAAGATTACATTACCCATGATCCTTAACCACTGCTGCAAGAGGAATCCACCACTAAAACTTTAGTCTGGTGGAAAACATTAAAATTACTTAATAAAGTACTTATTGTACAATGACTTTATAGTCATAATCTGCCAGACATAGTGTGCCACATAGATTTTTACATAGGCGTTTTTGGCAAGAAATGCTCCCTGACCCAGGGAAAAACATTTTTCTCTTCCCATTGGCTGTTTTTAGTGTCAGTTGTTCATGTAATGCGGAAGCTATAAACTACAGGGTGTTTGACTCCTGTTTTTGCTAAAATATCTTAAATAAACCAACATTTTTAAACATATATCATCTAGATTAAGTGTAATTACTAGTTTGGCTTTTGTCAAAATTTGTGGAAAATGCATTGGAGTTAATTGAAAGCTCGGTGCGCCTCATACAGACACTAAAGGGTACCATGTGTGTCTGTATGAGATGCCAAGGTGGGTGACACAACGTCGGTATTTGACGAACTGGGAATGAGAACGGGTTGGTCTCCAACATAACAAGACATTTCTGTCATGGAAACTGAATGTTTTGAAATGTTCTCTTTTTTGAATTTGTGGAAATGTATATTATGATTTGTCATGTCATCCTGGTTGTTGTTGCTGTCTAGTGTTTTGTAAGCCCATATCGATGGGCACCATACGGTGCAGGACACTCAAATAAGCAAATAAATCAAAATGTTTTGTTTTTATAATGTAAGTAAACTCTGCACACTTGTAAAAGATATAATTTTTCCAAAGTTGAATGACTGAAATTTCACACACCTTCTATGCAGGCTGTTGTAGAGACTTTGGAACAGAATGATCTTGAATAGAGAGGATCCAGACACAGGAATAAACTAACTTTTGTAAACTCGTTTAAGTTAGATAGAAAATCAAGTGGGGGAAAAAAATCTAATCTAGTGAGAAAATTGCTAAATTGGCAACCCAGACATGGTCTTCAAGTGCCATCTCAGTCAAACGATCTGAATTAAAAATCCATATTAATTATCTTTAGCTACTCAGAGCTTCTAATAGCTATACCTGTGCACACACCACAGCCCTGTGCTTCTACTTTTCAGCCACGTCAGCACTGACTCTCCCTGCGCTCCGCCTCGCAGGTTATTTGTTTCTCTGTACTTCATATCCCAAATTTGCCCTGAGTTTTACATCAATAGTAGTACATACACACACTCACAGACACACATACACACAAACGCTATTTTTATTTGTGCACATACACGGACACACTCGAGCCTCTGCACCCCATGTATCATTCACTGTAGGCCCTGGAGCTTTTCTACAACTGAACCACTATCCAAACTATCAAGAGGCACTGTGTGTGTTTGTGTGTGTGTGTGTGTTTGCGCATGTGTGTGTGTGTGTGTTGCAGTGCTTGAGGGGATCATTCAGTTTTAATTTGAAATGGGATTTCTCCCTATCTGCTCAGCAAAACAAAAACAGCAGAACAGAAAAAAAGACCTCAACTCAATTATGCTGCCATGGTCTTCATGGGGGGGGTTAGCATATTTCTTTGTCTGAATTTCATGTTGTCTTTGACCACAGACCTCATTGAAGTGCGACAGCATAGTTAGCATTCCCAACCGTGGACATTTCTCTTTTTTTCTGGCTGAAAAAGTAGAAAACAGATCAATCAATATGTATGGAAGCGAATAGGGGATGTTGGGATTTACAATGGTTAAAGGGGCACCAAATTGTGTAGGTGCAATCCGTTAATTATGGAAATAATCAATTATCAAAAATAATAAATAATAACTTTAGACAAAGTTCCTCTGGGGCACCAATCTAAAAGATACATCAGAAATGATTAATTAAATGAATTGATTCAGTCTCCCTCCCCGTGTTACCGTGGGTTCTCTCCGGGTTCTCCGGCTTCCTCCCATCCAAAGACATGCATGTGTAGGTTAATTGATAACTCTAAATGCCCGTATTGAATGAATGTGAGAGTGAATTAGTTGGCCACTGTCCAAAGGAAGTCACTGGGATCCAGTCAGACCCTAAACGGGACCAAGCGGTAGAAAATGGATGGATGGATGGATGGATGATTCAGTCTCATAAAATACACTAAACTATTCATTTGGACTCCATCAGACATGGCTCAGCCACCATTTTGAATTCCTTTTGTTTAACATCATATGCCTTAGCCACCACTTTGAATTAGATTTCTTTAGTTTAAACCCCCCCCCCCCCCCCAAAAGAACTCCAAAGCCTTCAACCTACTAACTATCAATGGTAATTTTGGTTATAATTATTCATTAAAATATTAATCAGAGTTCCAAATTAATAGTTTAGTGTATTTTATGAGGCTGAATTAATGAATTATTAATTAATTAACTAATCATTTTCTCTTTTAGAGTCATGCCCCTGAGGAACTTTATAAACTATAGTTATTATTTATGATTATCTTTGATAATTCTGATAGCCATTAATTGATTGCACCTACACAATTTGGTGCCCCTTTAACCATTGTAAATCCCAACAGGGACTGTATAAAAATTAAAATTTAAACTTGGAAATGAAAATGTAATTCCACAATAGCACTATAATTTTCCGCATATGTATGTATTATTTGAATAAAAATGAAAATGAAAATGCAATAATCTAATTTCATTTTCATTTCCACATACTCGTATGGTCATACCCTGCTGTACAGTGGACAATATTCAAATGTTAATTCAAATTTGAAAATAAAAAATGAAAATGCAATCTAAACAATGTGACCATTTATGCAAGCAACATTTAAGTCAAAATGAAAATGAAATTTGAAAATGATGGTGTTATTTATACTGCTGTTTTGGACCGCCAGGAGGAGGAGATTTTCAGGCCCGACAGGGAATACAATACTGATATGATTTACAGCGGCTCTGACCAGGACTTTGACTCTGGGGACGACGAAGACACAGCGGGGACAGGAGAGGCATGAAGCGGGGGAGAAGCGAGAGGGAGGTTGGGCATCAATCAGCGGCCAACCCAGGTCGGTAGGTAGAACTTGTAAACAAAGTCACTGAACGAGTAAGTGACATCCTAACTGAAGACCCGCCTTGACAAGAGCACTGACAGATTACATTTTCATTTTCATGTTGACACCAAAATAGCAGTAGAGTATGTAAATGTAAATGCAATCGACTGGGGGCGCTGTTTCACTTATTGCATTTGAATATTGTCCACTGTACAGCATGTTAAGTCTTTGAAAATGAAATGTCAAATGCAGTTTTCATTTTCATTTTCAAATTCATAGGAAATTGCATTTTAATTTTAATTGTGACTTAAATAATGCTTGCACAAATGGAAAATTAGGCTGCATGATTTATATTGCATTTTAAATTTAAATTTAGAAAATTGAGAGAATTTTGAATTCACATTTTAAACTTAAATGTTAAATATTAAATGCTGCATTTCGTTTTTGTTCCCTCCCTTCACTTCCCTGTTTCTTCCTTTCTTTCTCCCTCAGGTCTTTACTTCCTTCAATTATTGCTCCCTTTTCCTCTTCCCTCCTCCATAACTTTCTTCCTTATCGCTTATCTTTTTCTCTCTTTTAATTCCTTCCATCCCTCATCTCTTTGTCCTGCTGTTAAGACCTTACTTCCTTCCCTTTTTGTTCCCTTTCTTTAATCTATTTTTTCTTTGTCATAACTTTAGCACTTTCTTCCATCCCTCCGTATATTTTCATTACCAACTACCTTTTTCTCTGTCCTTCCCTTCAGTCCTCTCTTCCCTCCCTTTCAGCTGCTGCTTCCATACCTTTATCCTCTGTCTCTTCAGTTCCTTTAATTTTTCCCTTCTTTAATAGATATATTAAAGTAGAAATATAAGTAGATATAGATATGTGTCTGATCTTATGATGAGATGGGAAAATATTCTCTCAAATTTTTCTGGATATTTGTAGCACATAATACATAGTCTCTATGTATATCTCACTATATCTCACTACACACACACACACACACACACACACACAGATTTAACAGTCATGACAGGCATGACAATTGCTCGTTGTTGCTTAAATATTCGTACGGATAACTTATGAACTGAGGTTAAGAGGTATTTCATCAGTAAACCTGCTCGTCTTAGTGTGTGTGTGTGTGTGTGTGTGTGTGAGTGAGTGAGTGAGAAAGAGAGAGAGAGAGAGAGTCGTAGAGACATAGAGACAGACTCCAAGAGTGACCTTAACCTAATCAATAATGAAGTTCAAAGGCTACATCTAGAGAGTCGAGACAAAGCAACAACATGCACACACACACATACACACTACACACATATATACATTTCTATATTACCAAAGGTCGTCTCTCATTCTACACAAATGTGTACATGGTCATTTTGGAAAAACTAAAATGGAAATTTTCTTTTTTCATAATATGCCAAGAGCTGAACACAAACTGAATAGTCATAGAAAGAATACATATTAGATTATATTTTAAAACTCTATCACACCAGTGACCTTAGTTTTTTATTTTGCAGTGTTAGTGTTGGGATTCAGGTAGGGCAGGTTTGGTTATTAGCGAATATCAAATATATTTATGAATATTAATAAAAGTATTAATTCAATCATAATTACAAATATGGATTATTAATTACGGGGCACCACCAGGGACCAATAACCAAATGTAAAAAACAGTCTCAAAGGTGGCTGTCCACCTAAAAATGTTGATATTTAGAGTACTATCTTACATTAATAAAGGGGACAGTGAAGGGTGTGATCCGAGCACTGACCGTCACAACCACATACACACAATACCCACAGGCAACTGCTCTTTAAAAGATACAATAGTGTTTATTTAACGTTAGCACTGATCAATAATCAATAATCAATAACTTCAGTCAACAACCACTACTGTCTAGTCTAAACACAATAAGCATACAACAATCAGCAAGCATATAAAATTTGTGTGTGTGTGTGTGTGTGAGACAACAGAGAGGGGGGTGCGAGGAAGATGGCAGACATGACCACGTGGGTCTTCGTCACGCCCGTAGCTGAAATGGCGGGCAGACCTGCGAAAAGGGACAGACTCGAAAAGGAGGACAAGCTCTAATTGTCCTCAAGATAGTGGGCAGCTTAGCTAGCTATGTTCTTACTCTATCTGGGCATATAAGATGTGTGTGTAAGCATATATGTACGTGTAAAGGCATGTGGGAGCTAACTGAGTTGACAGCTGAGAGGCCGATGGTGATTCCTGCCACTGAGGTCCTCTTAAGTGACCAAGAACTTATGTAGTTATGCTCGCACCACTATGTCATGGGTCTGGACTCCCCTTGGTCAATCCTGGGGGCAAGCGGATATGTTTATGGAACATGTTCCAGGGGTCTATGCATACATAGACTCTTTGGGTGTGGAGTCCGCAACAGGTGATTAAGAGACCAGGTATTCCTTGTAGGACAATACCAATCAGTTGCCCACGTTCGACCATGTCAACGGTCAGAGTGACTCTTAGGTTGAGGAGAATGCCGAGTATCCAAAGGAGCTTCATCTTGAAACAAACCAGTGTTGGATTACTATATGGAGTTTGTTGTTAGGAGTTAGTGCATGCTGATGGGGTGAGTTGGAGCATGCAACTATTCCCAGTATGGCTCTACTGGGAGGTGTGGCCTTCTCTTTGGGGATGAGGCTGTTCCCCCCTTTTGGGCGTAGAGTCTGTCACTCTCTCTTGGAGTAGGCATGGCTAATGAGGTTGTCTGGTTGCATGGACCCATTTATAGACTGGTGGTTTGCTTGGTTGGGAGAGCCGGATCCAGTAAGCCATGGGTGATAGCTTCCCCATGATCTCGAAGGGGCCTGACCAGCTTGGTAGGAACTTCCTTGAAACTCCCCCCGGCATGGTGAATCTTAAGTAGAAGACCTTGTCACCTACTTTTTACTCACGATGGGACGTAGTAGGCTTTGCATCCTTTAGCGCTGGCTTCCAGGTTCTCCTGAGCCCAGGCTTGGAGGTGGCTGTGCAGGTCTGTCATGTACTCGTGAGCCGTGTACGCAGTCATAATGCTGACATCCTCTCGGTGATACAAGAGGTGCCAGCCATCCTTGGACATAGGACCAGTAAGCCACCTGCTGGAGGGTGTGGAGAGTGGCTTTGTAGCCCCAGTGGCCTCTAACAGGGGAATCATGTGCATGTGCCAACATGACCCCCCTATGGTTTGTTGGGACCATCCACTGGGTTGGTCCTTTACCAAAAGGTATTGATTAGCAGGTTTTTTTTCTAACCTGAAATGCGCCTGGTTGAGGTGGAGAGCTCACAGCTCAGTTGCCTCAGTTGAGGGGTCCTGTCGAACCCCTGGTGGTGGAGGGTTCAACACCAGCTGTCGGATGACCCAGGTGCAGGTTCTGTGTGCAGGTCTGAGGGTTTTCTCAGTCTTCCCTTGACTGCCAGCGGGTGATGGCATTTTCGGCGCAAATCTGGGAAATCAGAAGCCAATCATCTTGGAACACCCAGGGCATACCCTGTTCGGCACCCAATTTAGCTAGGTGGTCAGCCTTGTTGTTACCATACTTGTCAGGGCCGAAGGAGGATGAAACAGGTGGAAAAGTCAAAGATTTTTTATCCGAGCAGTTCACTTATACTCTGCATAAACCTGCCAGGATACATTTAGTCAGAAATAGAGTTTTTGTTCTATGACCTCTAAATCAGTTTCAGGCAGATCTTTGTGATATGCAGGCCTTAGCCGAACACAATGACAGGTTTAATTATTTATTAATAGTTATCGATGTATTTTCAAAAAAAGCTTATGTGAGACTCCTAAAGAAAAAAACAGGCATCGAGGTGTCCAAGGCCTTTGAGTCTATTTTAAAAGACAGCCGGACCCCTGAAAAGTTATAAACGGACACGGGCAAAGAACTCTTTAACAAGCCCTTTAAAGCTTTGATGAAGAAACGAGGTATTCATAATTTTGCAACAGCCAGTGACCTAAAAGCTTCTGTGGTTGAAAGATTTAATCATACATTGAAAACTCGAATGTGGAAGTATTTTATGGCTAAAAACACCCGTAGGTACATATAAGTCTTACACGATTTGCTAGACAAATACAATAATGGCTATCATAAAAGTATAAAAATGACGCTGATGCAAGTGACGTCAGAGAACGTCTTTCAAGTATTTGAAAACCTGTACGGTACATATCGCATCCGCAGCACAGATGTGATAAAGATGAATTTCAAAGAGGGAGATCTGGTGAGAATATCCAAACTGAGAGGAGTGTTTGGTAAAAAAATATGATCAGAGTTACACCGACGTGTTGTTTACGGTGGCTGAACGATATATTTATACACTTTAGCTCGAACCGGGTAAATGGTTCAACTTCGAGGAAAGGATGGCTCCCCAACTGGCGGATATAAAGGCAGGAGGTTATCACCTCTACTGCTATAGTGATGTAGTGCGACATTAGCTCGTTGGCGACACTTACGCCACTGAATACAATTTTCAGCCAATACAACATTATTCTGGGGGATAGGCTGATTTTGCAACCTAGCGCTACTCACCCCTACAGGGCGATGATAGAGACTCTGTTTAACTATTCGGAAGATATGCTAAAAAGTCCAGCGGCAGTTTATTTTACAAAGACACAGCCAGTTCTATGGACTCTGTAGTGACTAATAACGGTCCAAACAGATTTCAGAGAGCTCGGTTCAGCACTGAATCTAAAGAGGTTCACCTGATGGGTCCTCTCTACGCCGACATATTTTTCAGCGAGAGGCTACTTCTGAACTCTGTGGATTTGAGAATTAAACTGACCAGGCTAATGGCGCCTTCTGTCTCATGTGCGGCTCCAACACTGATTATCGTTTAAAAATACTGGGAGCCTTTCTGTTTGTCAAAAAAGCGACCGTTTCTCCCGCCATGTGTTTAGGTCATGCGTCTGCCTTAATGAGGGGCAACACTCTCTACCCCTTATCCTACGTGAATGTGAAAACTTACTCCATCCCGGAGAATTCCTGAATATGTAACCAAGAAAATCTCTTTTTGGGAACGATGCCGAAATATATTGTTTTAGCCAAGGTAAACCACAAAGCCTTCATGGGTAAAAGAGACCTGTCACCTTTCAGTTTCATCCACAACAACCTCGAATATTTGGCTCTGTGTCAGGATGGCAGGTGCCCGCCAAAGCTTTCCAGCCTCAATTTAACCAGGGGCTGTGTGTCAGAGAGTTTTACAATGATTTACGGCTACGAGGAAACACCTGAAAGATTCACCTCTGAGTATCAACAGTTATTTGAACATGGATGCTCTTTGTTTGTTTGTGTTGAGACACAATTTAGACACTTGTCTTATAACTGGGTTTTGTTTAATTTTGTCAGCGTCCAGCAAAATGCCCTGATTAGTTTCATAGTCCCTGATGTACTTTTCCCTTCTTTTGTGATCTACTGCTTCAGGTGGAAAACCTGACAATTCTTGCTTAACTTTTAGAAAGGTGTGCATGTATGACGAATATGGATTCGCTCCGTCTATCAAAGTTCCACACCTCTGTGATCTGGGCTATGTGGTAACCCATCTCCAAGGCCTTGTTAAATTCAGGAGTGATCCAAACTCGCTCTGACCTCATCGCTGTGCCCGCAAGGACCCTCTTGGAAATTAAGTTCCGAGGACGCGTGACAGAGGGTAAACACCAGCTTGCTCGCGGCTGTTCTGTAGGGTAGAACGGGAAAATATAACCGCAGAGGTGGGTAGACAACGGCCTTGATTAACCCAACGTAGCATTGAAGGTCTTTGAAATCTTTGTAGATGATTTCGGGGTGTCCTAGAGGTTAAGGAAAGCTGCAGTTGACATAGGGATACAGGGATGTCACATCTACGTACTGTACAGTTTTATTCGCTGCTGCCGTGTACCTCAATCTCACGGCGCATGTCCTACTGCCGTACAAAGCATCGCGGGCTGAAAGAGGTTGGGGAGCGTTGTAACGCGAAGAAAATTCTTCAACCCCTGATGGGATTTTTTGTCCTCCATCCACGTATTCTCTCTCATCACGATCACTTTGATGCCGTGGACAGCCTGTAATGTCTGTAATTTCTCCTCACAAGCCGCATGCAACTCTTCAAAGGCGGTACCCATCACAGGACATGTGTCATGAGGTTGAAAACAAGATGGACAACTGTGGTAAAAACAACCTCAAAATTCCCACATGTATTTCACCCCTTCGCTCTCGACGTAGCCGTCTACACAGTACCGCCCCAACTGTTTTTCCCCCGCATTTAATGAGTGTTGAATGAAGATTCCTTTGGTGTAAGAAACCCACTCTAGCCATTGAATACTGGCATTTGAATACATTTTGAATTGGCGCCTGTAATCATCAGGTTACGGTATCGCTAGTCTTTTAGGAGGTAGGAAGTTGGTGACAAACACTTTCATGCACGCGGAAGCGATGGTGGAGCGGCTGAAAGGGTCTACGCCTATCTCTTCGATATACCCATTCCTGAAAACTGTACAACCCTCGGCGAGAATATCAATGTCATTTTGACAATAACGTAGAGCCTCCTTCTGATCAAAAGTACCCCAGCTCAGTCTCGTACCACCTGTAAAACTCTTTTTGTTCTACCGTCATCATGCGTTCGACACCATAAGACTGAGGCGATGGGTAGGAGCCTGTGTAGTTCAAACGGGCCTCAGAGCTAAAACTGTGAGGAAAATATCCCTTGATTTTATCAACAAAACTGAGCGCTTTCAGAATGTCGGCTAAATGCATGGAAAGAATGTATTGTTGTATTTTGTATGTATTTTTTTTTGGAAATGTTCATCCGAAAATAAAATTACTTTACTTCCCTGTAAAATGACAGAAGGTTTTAAACCCTGCTCAATCATGGCGATAAGAAGGAGGTAGTTGTCAAAACCTTTGGCATTATGTACGATAAAGACTGTGTTTTTGTACAAAGGTCTCCTGAAATGCAGGAGAAACTTAACGGCACAATCCACACCCCAAGCATTCCACCTGACGGCATTCAATGTTTTTTGTGCATACCGAAAAGGGGACATGAATGCCATTTTTGTTGCCAAATTTTCAAAGTTTTCAAAATCATTGAACACCAATTTGTCCGTATGTTTTATTTCAGGTGGTAACGTTTGTATGTAACACTGGTGCGCCTCAGTCTCGTCTATAGAGACAGAGGACCATTTCTCCCCACAGATTTTACATTTCATTGGTCGGCATTTGTGTCGTTTACCGTAGCCGTTCATTGTTGTGTCTTACAATCTTGTGCATTTTTTTTATTTTTTAAATTGTTTTTGAACCCCGGGTCTCTCTGTAGGCTCTTTGTGTTTGTGCAAACAGAAAGGTGAATGACACATTCGGTTACAGTCGATGCAGATGATTGACTGGAACTCCGCCTACAGGCGGGGTCAAAGCAAATGGAGTAACGAGCTCTGCATCGGTGACTCAGCACGTAGGTGTAGCCCGTGTAACAGTACTATCACACGTACGGCGTTCCTAAAAATGCTTTGAGATTTTTCACGCCGTAGTAGTGATTTTGGAATAGAAACAAAATTAGCTTTTTATCTTGTCTCGGGTAATCAGTCTGGAATTTAGAGAGGCTTTGATCGTTGTCGCTTCCATAAAACACTACGATTTTATCTGCTGCTACTGCTGCTGCTGCTGAACTGTCTCTGCCTCCACCTGGGCCCACCGGGGCTGCTCTTCGACCCACAACTGGGGGTTTTCTCAACACCGGTGCTGGGTGCGCAAAAGGATCTGCCTGTTGGAGGTTCATCAGGTACCATAAGCTGTGTATTAAAATAAAGATTACTTACCCACTCTAGGCTGTTGCTCTGTAGCTGCAGGACGGTGAAGACCGGTTATAGCGGAAACTGTGGAGCAAAAAAAATACTACATTTCCCTAAAAGTTTAAAAAGACAAAGTTTTTTTTAACAGCTGTAGAAAACTGTACCGTGGTGTTGGTCCATAGTTGAGCTTCCTTTCCTGCGTGATGCTGATGGAGCTTGCCCTGCCAGCTTTTATAGGAAACATGTTGGGCAAAAACACTTGGGGGTTGACCTCAGTATTAATTTTTTATTATAATATAATATAGTTATTTGTCAGGGTAAGATTTAAGAAGTACAGATTAAGTATTACAATACAAACACACCACTTTGTGAAGGCAGTTGACTCACTGTGTTTGTGTGTGTGTGTGTGTGTGTGTGTGTGTGTGTGTGTGTGTGTGTGTGAGAGAAAGGGAGGGGTGGGGGCTGACAGCTCTGCGTGTTTGTGTGTGTATGTACTCACAGTCTTCTCACTGCATGTTAAACCAGAGGGACAGAGATACAGGATGGATATCCCAAAATCTGACTATTTACATAAACTTTTAGAACAAATAATTATAAAACACAGGTATGAAGCTTATAAAAGGGGGAGACATGCAGAAGTGAACATGTGCTGAATCAATTTCCCCTGTGCCCTCTCATTGAAATGATACTTAAGACCACCTCACATTTGGGCTAGGTCGGGGGTCAGAGGACAGATGATGGTAGGCAGTGTAATGAACATTTACAGATGCTTCCAAGTCATGACAATGTTAAGGCGTAATATCAGGATCACTTTCAAGAAAATGTGAATATACATTTTCTAGTAAAATACACCTCTTCTCTTTCCTCCTGTCTCTACTCCATGCTCAACTGCTCCAAAAGCATAGCTGTCAGAGCACCTAAAGACACTAATGGTTGTTTAAAAAATTATGCCTTATGTCTGCTTGACCCTAACCCTAGCCCATATGTCACTTGAATTTCCCACATTATACTCAGATGTTTATTATTATATATTGCAATTTTGTGATCCAGCATGAAACCTGCTTGCATCTGTGTGGGTGTGTGTGTGTTAGAGAGAGAGAGGGGGGGGTGGGGGCTGGAGTCCTCACTCAGTTTGCAGTCACTTGAGCAGAGAACAGAGAGAAAGAAGAGGCATTTTGGAAGAGAGGGGAGTCGGGGGTGGGGGGTGTGGTTTCAGGGGAAGGTCAGGGTCAAAAGTCACCATCCATCATTTTGGCAGAAGGGTTGTATATATTCTCTCTTCAGAGGTCGACTTACATAGGCAACGACCTGCTTGTCTGTGTGGAGCTTTTATGCCAAGGCAGCACTGAGGCAGTGGGGAGAGAAGCTTGCCTCAAGGTGGAACTCCTTGTCCTTGTTGGGGTAAGCCAGGCAGGGGGCAGAGCAGAGTTTTTCCTTCATTTAGTAGAAGGAGCCCTCTTATGGTTCTCCCCACACAAAGGGTTTATCCTTATGGAGGAGTTCGGTGAGTGGTCTGGCTATCTCTGCATTGTCTTCAATGAACTGTCAGGAGTAGTTACACACACCCAGGAAGCTTCGGAGTCCAGAGACATCTGTCGGGGCATTCCTGCCCCCTTGGCTCAATTGTATCCAGGCTTCCAAGGGACTCAAGCTGTCGGGTGCGCAGGCCTTGTTCTCAGGGAGGGCATAGCCTGTCCAAGTGATCCGAAGCTCCATAGTCGGTCAAGTCACCATAGCGTCTAACGATCGCTCGATAGCTGTCCAGTGTAAGGAGGTTGGTGCTCCTAGCTGTGGTCTCTGAGTTGGCTGGCATTGACAGGCCAGTTTGTCGGGCCTCTTCAGGCCTTCGGATGAGGGCTGGCCATTCCTAGTGCGGCCAGCTTCCTTGTGACTACTCATGCCCCGTTGGTGACCATTTTCAGGCTCAGTGGCAGCGTCAGGTGACTTGCGGGCAAAGAGGTCAGCAGCTGTACTTACCTGTCTTCGCTGAGTTCCTTCATGCTTGGTTTCTGCTCTCTGCGGTGCTGTTTGGAGCTGCATGCAGAGCGTTTCTGGGCTCTCCAGCAGTTCGTAGAGCTCTGTCTGAGTAGTGAGGAAGTCCTGGTGCAAGCTGGCATTTTGCTGTTGCACCGCTTGATAGCTACGCTGTAGCTGGGTGTAGCACTCCTCTTGCTCTTCAGCTTGCACCTGAAGTTTGCATTGGCAGAAGAGGGCTATTTGTCCAAGCACATCTGGGATGTGTGCTCGGGCTTACCAGATGGTTGGTTGATGTAAGATACGAGCTCTTGTATCTTATCATCGGAGGTATTGCATCATACCCATTAAGGTTATCTCTGTCCACTAAGGAGAGATGGAGGAGGCCAGCGACTGCATCTTGCAGGGCTAAGTAATCTGACTCCTGGGGAGCCTCAGCTCCAGGCTCATGGAGGTTTTGGTGACTTATTTTCACCACTCTGATAGAGGAGACACTCAGTGGCCTTAATATAATTTGTTGTGGCAGGGAAAAGCAGTTAGTGTGCTAATGCAACACACAGGTGAGCAGCTTCAACCTGGCTTGCAAGTTAGTGTTAGTATGTTAAATGTTCATCCTCAACCTACTTTGCATGGTGCTTAAATGAGGTGACTTTTGTCCTTTCAAGAATAACAGCAAGAGTTCTCAAAATCTCAAAACCAAACAATGTACAAAATTGTTAAATAAACAATCCAAAATAATCCACTAGTACCTACTGGTACAAAAATTAGAAATTAATAATTCAAGATTATTATGTATAAATATTACGATAAAGCTGGTATTGTGTGGTCTCACATGGGGCACCAAAATGTTGGGATTCAGATAGGGCAGGTTTGGTTATCAGAATCAAAATCAGAATCAGAAATATTTTATTGATCCCAGAGGGGAAAGTCTTTTGTTACAGCAGCTCACTGTCATGTCAGTGCACACAGGAATAGAAATACTAAGAAAAAAATATAATACACTATAATACAGGTCAGATAAATTAAGTACCAAGTGGGTATAAGTATAAAATTAAAATAAGTGTAAAGTACAAAGTGGGTTTACCGGTTGATGATAATAATACGGTATAATAATACAATGTAATAATAAAAGTAATAAGTAATAGTGCATGAACTGTCACGTTAAGTGTAGCCTATTAAGATTATAATGAAACGGTGGATATTGCACAGCAGTAATAGAAGTATGAATAAATATCAATAAATTTTGTGCTGAAAATGAATTTTAAACTGAAAAGAGTATAATGCACAGCAGTATTAACACAGAATACTGCACAATTATGTCAAGTATTGCAGTGATGTTAATGATCAATGTCCAGTTTAATGACTTAGGGTCATATTATTAGCAGAAATTTCAAAGATATTTATGAATATTAATACAATTATTAATATTATCAAATTTAATAATTTGGATTAATAATTACAGGGCACCACCCTGGGATCAGGGACCAATAGCCAAATGTAAAAAACAGTCTCAAAGGTGGTTGTCCACTTAAAAATGCTGAATACTGAGTGTGCCCCAACACAGCAGTGGCGGATGGCCACCCACCTTTGAGTCTGGTTCTGTCCAAGGTTTCTGCCTCTTAAAGGAAGTTTTTCTTGCCACTGTCGGCAAGTGCTTGCTCATGGTGGGATTTGTTGGGTCTCTGTAAATGATATTATAAAGTGTAAGGTCTAGACCTGCTCTATAGGAAAGAGCAATGAGATAACTTCTGTTATGAATTGGCGCTATATAAATAAATTAAATCCGCTGCTGCTGTGTTGGGTTGAGGGCGGGGGGATCTAGAATTTAGAAACAAAGACAAATACAACTAAAACCAGTATAAATGTCCCAAACCTGTACTCGTGGCAGTTCACTGTTGTTCAAACACACAAAAATCTCTACCACAAATGTCATCATCTTTGACAAAAGAGTGTGGTCATTGGTTTGTCAACATTTGTATGAGCTCAATCCAGCAATGTTTTACTGAGGTCCTTTACATCTTTCCTTTCACAAGGACACAAATAGGTGAAATTACTTTTACACCTTCTTTGTAGTATTGTTGAAATCTGGACAACATGAAGACCCTGTTTTATACTACACCACTCTAACACTGAGACTGGTACTTACAGTGTTCGAGGAAGTTGTCAGATCCTTTAATCCTTTACTTAAGTAAAAGTGGTAATACTATACCATAAAGTACTCTTCTACTGAATGTGCTGCCTTCAAAATTTATACTTATATGCAGTAAGTGTTATCAGGAAAATGTAAAAAATAACAATACCCATTATGCCGAATTTCCTACCTTTATTTATCCAGTGGTATATTACTGAATTTGTGATGCAATGTAAGCAAGGGCAGGCATTGCAAACTATCTTAGGCTATACATTCTGTGGCATTGGTCCATGTTATGTACTTGTCCCTATAAAAAGAATTATCTGAGCGCCCCCAGTACCGGGGGCAGCAGCGCATCTCACAACAAGTGCCATATAAGGGCATACTAAACATGAAGCAACATATTCATGCTGCATACCCACTTACCGGGAAGGAGCTTGGCAAAAAGCTGATGCTAACCATTTTGACCTAAATGAAACACAAGTCAAACAGCAAGCAACTGACTGAGCATGTAGCAAAAAGTATTCTCTGCCTGTCTGTCTGAAAACTGCGCTATTAATATCTTTCATTTCACGCTATCGACACAAACAGCCCGTCAAATTAACAATTCGAATTGTGTCTTACCTTTGCTGGTTTTGTAATCAAAAGTAATCACTTCTCCAATGTCCCTGCGCCATCTTGAATCCATTTCAGCTGGATTGTATACATTTGCATTGCATTGGGAAGGATTATAAAGATGGCGGACCTCAGCCAGTACACCACCAGAAATTATTTCATCCTGTTGGTGTGGCTGAGAGAAATCTATAGACATGTCATACTTAACTCTGGGCCTTTTCATTGTGCATTTATCTGTCTGTATAGCATGGAACGCTTCAGTTGTATATGAATATTGATCAATATTAATTGTGTTTACTATATTTAAATGTTTTTGGGACATTTATGTTATTTGTAACATGGCTATATGGAAACAAATAGTGTTTTTAAGTAAAAGTCCCAGTCAACAGTCAAAACATGGAGACAGCCTGAGTATATCTTTATAAATTGTATCATAAATGTTATATTTTAGTGTATTTTCATCATTTACAGTTACATTTGCAGTCAAGCAGTAGGAGAATACACCCAGCTGCAGTAATAGCCACTGGAACCTTGTTATGATGGTTATAATGCTTTGAAATTTTGATTTTATACTAGGCGAGGATGAAAATTCTTATTTTTTCTTTTTTTTCATCTCCATTTACTCTGGAATAGGTTTAGGCCTACTTACAATGGATTCATATTCTTTAGCTTATTATCTATCAATGGAGACCAGATATATGCATATAGGCCTTATGGTTGAGGAGCTATTGCTCATTTTGGGTATGTTATTTTAGGCATTTTTTTCCACAGAAATAGGGCTAGGGTTTTATTAAATAAATATAGAACTTTCCAAAGTTGTAAAATCCTGTCTCATAGTGTTTTAACTGTGCAATGTTTTGGCATCTAATAAGCCTTCAAATTCATGGATGTTTGAGTCACACTTCCTGGATAATATTTAATCTTCTCACCTGTATCTTTAATTATATGCCAACACACCCCCTCCTTGGATTTATTAATGCAGTGCTATTTTTGGTTTGAATGCCTGCTAATCCCTGATGTAACCTCTATCATTATATGTGTCAACATGTCAGTCAATAACCTATATTGAATTGAAAAAGATCTTACAACTTACAATATAACATTGAGTACATGTGACAGTAAAACAAATGATGAGAAAATACATTACACAGTAGGACTGTAAAAAGAAACATCTGGGGGAAAGCTAAATGATCAGCATCTACACTTTGGAAACAATACAATATTTTGGAATTATACCAAATGTCACATGTACAACAGAACAACTCAGCTATAAATATAAAGACTATGCTCTTGTAACCAACAGTAGGCAACTTGTTAATTTTTAACAGGGGGAATGGTCCTTGATTTTTAGGGGCATTTACTAAACTCTGAAATAATGTATAATTATTACGTTATACAATATATACAAATTATCACTCAATTTGCAGCACAAAGATTTCTTTAATCTTAAAAAATAACAAGTGAGAAAAAGTTTATGAGCATTCAAGGGCACTTATGGTCCAAGCTCTGTGCATTCCTGACCTGGCCTCTGTCATGCTGCTGCTGCACTCTCTCTTCCCCCGTCTGCTGTAGACAATATCGATAAATTGTTGAGGATTATTACATTTTTACGTAGCATTTCGATTTTTACCAGCACAGATTTTCTAGCCTTTACGGCACTGGTCTAGCGGCTCGCAAGTCGAGTCAGTGAGTGAGGTACACACACACACACACACAGGGAGAGCAGAAACGAGACGAGTCAGAGAAATAATTTCACCTGGCGTGCTCTAACAAGAGAAAAGTAGACAGGGAAAACAGAGCTTTTAATTCAGAATGGACAGACTCTTACATGTTCATTCTCCCCACAGGAAGTTCCAAACCACTATGTCTTTTATGTTCCGAGATCGTGGAGATTATTAAAAACAGCAATGTGAAGCAGCAGTTTTGGTCATTTTGCTAACAATGGGGATGGCATCTCCCCTCATATCGCCTACTGGTTACTAAGTTAACATATAAGAAGTCAGGAAAGTTCTAAAGAGGTGTTTTATGAGTCAAAAATTGCGAAAATGAACTTGATCTTGATAAAAAAAGAAATGGGACCTGAAGACAGTCAGAAACAAACGGAAATTTTGTTACTGTGAACTGTACAACATTTTGAAGAGCAGCTAACTGGTGAGGCTCACAAAGACAAATACAACTACAACCATCATGAATACCCCGAACCTGTGCTTGTGTTGTCACCCCATATAAATATCTCCACACCCACTTAAAAGCTTGTTTATGTCTATTCCTAGTGTCTTATATATGATGTGATGTCACTCCATGCTATCTAAGAGAGGATGTCTGTCATTATCTGACAGCGAACAGTGGACTCCTGTCTTTCTGTAACAGTCCAAGCATTGACCTTCTTCTCTATAATGTCCATGAACCTTTATTTGATCATTACCCAGAACATTCCACATTTTATTTTCATATGATTTAAATAAGCAAGGACACTTAAATAAGATAAAAAAGTACTTTAATGTCAATATTCCAAGTACATCCTAATGTATTTTGTTAACTTACATATCTTGATAGGATGTCTTTGTTTTTGCACCCTTACCCCCCTTTATCCCAAAAACGACACTGCCAACCCTGCTGGTGTCACTTTACTAAAATTATAAAAACACTACAGCAGTTTTTCACTTGTGAGTGATGCTAAATTCAAGCACACATTCACAACCATCCAGGTAACAAACATTATGTTACATCAGCAGAACATCAGGCGAACAACTTTTCTCACCATCTCAAGCTTTGTGTTCAGTCGTGGTTGATAAATACTTTGTGTTCTTGGAAAAACCTTTTTTGATACACAACTGTAATAATAGCAAAGCAAGATTAATACATTTGGATTATTACTTCCTTGTAAGAATTTTTCTTATATCTTTTTTATTTATCCATGCTGCAGTGTGAATAAATCTCCATGCGATTTAACAGGGAACTTGTGTCATTGTGTACTAGCAAACAGGGACTCTGTTAATCTCTACAGTAAAAGTGTGCACCTTTTTTCTGTAATGTGCATCAACAAACAAATAATGTTCATATACGGGCAGATCGAGTACATTTTAAAATTGATTGAAATCCTGTGCTTGTGAAAACTGGTCAGGGGAGTTTTTTGGGACTGAACAATTTTAAAGGTCTATTAAAAGTTTGATGTAAAATTGTCGTAAGGGGTGCTGTATGGAGGTAAGTGGACCCAAAAGCAGATGACGAGGAAGCTGTCTCAGGGAAAAGTAGCCGGATGACTACCGTGTTTATTGTGGGGTGGAATGCAGGCAAGAACAGGCAGAACAGTAGCAGACAGGTAATGAGCAGACAAAAGGCAGATAAGCACCGGCTAGCATAGGTGAAAGCAGGGGAGTGAGTCCAAGGTGGGAACACAGTTCACAGGGGAGCAGGCAAATTCCAAAAATACAAAATCCAAACAAGGTCCACGGGAGAACAAAGAATCCAACACAACTCACTAGATACGCTTGGCAGGAACAACACCATGTGTACAACAATGATCCAACACAGAACAAAGAAAAGACCCAGACTAAATACCCTAGGGGAGGTGAGATAACGAGACACAGGTGCCAACAATGAAAGGAGGACCAACAATCAAAACACAGACAGGAAGTAAAAACACAAGACATACAAGGGAAGAAGAATACTGCCAAAATAAAACAGGAAGTGATAACACCTAAACTACCACAAAAATGTGTTTTGAGTAATTAATTAAATTGAAAATAAATGATATTACTGCTTACCCTTTTATTTCTAACTTCATCCTGATTGCTTTTCTTTTTTTCTTTGCTTTTAGATTTTTAAATTCTTATTATTCCCCGGACTTCTAGGTAGCCCTTCATTTTAATACAGTGTGAAGCTTGAAACTAGTTTGAACATCCACTAAAGCTGAGCCTTTATATTTTGTTACAAAAAGACAATACATTTCTTTTTTAAAGAAGACTGGTTCCTTCAGTAAGCAGCCTGTTAAATAGTCACCCTAGAGTCTGAAAGGCTGCCTGGGTCCGCAAGCCATTCACACTATGGAGGAATGTAAAAAAACAATGTGTGTTAGTGAGTCATTAAAATCCCTGCTCCAGTATGAACCTTAACACTCACACACCTGCAGGTCCCCTCTTGGTTAAAATTTAAATACATTTTCCAGAGGGTTTTAGACATGATTTTGGCATGATTCAAAGCATGACCAACAATGGACCACACCGAGGTCCACTGTTGAATAGGCACACAAGGACTAACACACACACAAACAGGTTTGTAACTGAAGCACATCACAGTGGCAGTGGGCAGACATCATTCAGTCACAGGGTCAGCAGTGTCAGTATTATATGGTAGTCTCCAACATGACTAAGTGGACTCAGTGCTAACAACTGGGACTTCACTTATGGACAGTGAAGAAGCCATAACCTGCTGCTGAGCACAAGGTCACTGACCCACTGCACTGCAACGATTTGCTCTCTGCTGGTTTAGCTCTATTTACATGTTCACTGTCTGTATACTGGATGCTCATAGAGTTTGAATGTGACAGAAAATGTAGGATTTGGAAGTGTCTTCATTCCTTAACTGAGCAGTACTCAAGATTCCCTAACAGGGAGCACAATCTGTTTTTCTGTTTATCTTTAGGTCCCTATGGTCAGAGGGATACTATAGAAGTAAAAATCACTGCAGAACAAATTAATTTATGGTCTTTCAATAACCCTTTCTACAGTAGTACAAAGTAATATTTCACTTTTGCCTAACTAGTGCATTGTAGTGCCCTTTGGTTGAAATTTACTGCGCATGTTCATGCTCCCCAAAGGATGAACTATTACTATTTTATGTTTAATTTGAGCTTTATCTGGAGGTAGAACAGATTATAAAAAAACAAGTAACCATTTATTTATTTATTTTTTTCACATACTTACAGGGACTTTTTTGGAAGCATAGGCACATTTAAAATATAGGTGTCAAGCGGGTGTGCAGGGCAACCAGAAACACAGGGAAATAGGACCCAAACGCAGACACAAAGGCAGAGCTAGATGCAGTTCAATGATTTAATTAGCAAAAACAAGGATACAAAGGTTTACTGATTAGTGAGGCTAGCAAGGGTCAAAGCTGGGAAAGCAGTCCAACACAGGCAAAAAAAGGCCGTAAAAGTCCAAGAAAAGAATAAAACACTGGGAAAACACTGGGAAATGGCCACCGTAGTCTCGCCGTGGTACAAGGCCGGACAGCTGAGGCAGCGAGGCTACGCTCCCCGGTGGCGTCCTGCTGCTGCCGCGCCCCCCAGTCCAAATCCTTTCTCGCCATTAGCTGAACAGTCCTTCAGGGGCTGCTACAACAAGCTAACTGTTGCATTGGCTAATGCAAGTAGCTAGCTAGGTACTGCTCAATTAAAAAAAGGGAAACGCAAATCTGAAAATCTGTTGAAAAGGCCTAAATAAAATGTCATTTCTTAGTGCTGTGTTTTAAAATAGTGAGTAATTTGCATATTATAATTTATTTTCTAATATGCTGCTACTTTATGAATCTCTCTATGGCTTTACTCAGAGCCATGTCTCACGAAATTTGGAAATTATCATTTGACCAACACAATGTCAATATTGTATTCTGAAAACCCAAAACCATGACAACAGGTGAAAATCAGTTTAATATAATGTAATGTAATTATTATATAACTATATCATGGCTGATTGCTATGACATTCACCAGTTCTTTTCCTGAGGAACAAATATACATTTGATGATGATTTGACCTGTTATTTAGTGCCATCCTCATGATAAACCTTCCATTTTTAGTTCCACTGACAGTAAAGCTTCAAAGAGTGGAAACATTATTCTGCTGCTCTAAAAAGGAAAATAGTAGTAACCACTTTGCTCAGCTTCAGTGTGATCCTAGTCTGTTCTCAGCAGTGGATCTTATCTTTGAAACAGGATAGCTGAAACCTAGAACTCCCCGACAGATGATGAAAGTCAAGGGCTGAGGGTTCCCATGTGAAAGCAGCTCAGTGGTGCTCCTATTAGTTAGCTGATACTCTATTAGTGATCCTAACAGTGTCAGTGTCTCTGCCGCCAGCAGCAGCCCTGGCAGATGCCGGGGGTCGTGGCGGTCAGGACCTGTGCCTTGCTACATGTGACCTGCAGACTCCCTGACGCTGCTGGCCGACTTCACATTAATCACGCCACAGCCACCTATTTCATGTTTAGCATTGTTACATAAGCAATACCAGAGCAAGACATCACAGACTGGTGACAAGCGTTTTGCACATGCATTTCTACATTTCTTTACTTCTTTGTTGTTGTTTTTTATATGTTCTTTATTATCTTCATTTTTCACAACCTCACATAATGCCCACCACTGTTTTCTCTATATTATTATTAACAATAACACTAAAGAATACTTAGGTAGTCTGCCTACTTTTAACCAATGATTTCTACAATTTATCCTGTTAATTATGTGGAACTACTGATCAGGGTAATTGCCAGGGGTGTAGCCAAGATTTTCAAAGTAATGAGGTTATGAGTCCAAGTTCAAATTAACATTAAATTATTTGATAATTTCCACATTTCCACACGAGTGGCTGTGGCTTAGCGGTAGAGCAGGTCGTACACCAATCGGAAGGTCGGCGGTTTGATTCTGGCTTCCCCCAGCCCACGTGTCGAAGTGTCCTTGGGCAAGACACTAAACCCCGAATTGCTCCCGAGGGCTGTGCCTTCGGTGTGTGAGTGAATGAGTTAGTTCCTTTGAACTGATGTTGGCAGTTGTCATCTGCCTTCAGTGTGTGAATGGGGTGAATGTGATATGTAGTTGAAGCACTTTGAGTGGTCGGAAAGACTAGAAAGGCGCTATACAAGTACAGTCCATTTACCACATACATTTCCTAAAAAAATCCTAAATGTATTACATTTACATTATGTCATAATGTAATGTTACAACAGTGACAGTTATTAAATTCTATATTTTTAATCAAATGTGGAATCTATGACCAATGTTTACATAAGACCATATACACCACAGAATATAACATACTGGAGCCAAGGCCTGAACTTCGAACTTGAGTTGATGTAGTCACCGATTATTATTCCAGCAGACTTTTATCACCTACACCTACACAGTTAAAGGTTGCAAAAATCTTAATATCACCAAAAATACAGAGAACATGAGCTAACTGTCCTTAGTGGCAGCTCAAACCCTGACTATAGAAGACTTTGGAGCGACCAACATCAAAAAACCAAATGAGGTAGTATGTTTTGGAAGAATGCTGTTCATCCCACTTGGAGAGTCTGTGACATGAAGCACTGAAGCATCAGATTTTTACTTTAATTTGTCATCTTTTCAGTTGTGGAACACAAAAACATATCAGACAAAAGGTGAACACAATCTTTTTTGTCATTCATTTCTTTTGGAAAGGAGAAATTTCTGCAGTTATACAAATAATTGCTGAGTTACAGCCTTTGGGGCAGCAACAGTCATCTTTATTGCACCTTTAAAACAAAGCAGGTTGTCCAGGTCAGCAGCAGCAGATGGTCCCAGCTGCCTGTTTGTCGATATGGAGACACCAGATCCCCTGGAAAAAAGTAACACCCGATCCTCCTTCACTTAATAGGAGCACTGTGTTCTGATTACAACAATAACTCACTGCATAAGCATTATGCAAGTACAATAATATGGTATGTTCTGTATTTTTGTATATTTCCAGAATGTTTAGTTTTTGCTTATTTTATTGTTGCAGTAGTCTTTACTGCTGCTGGTGTGCACACATTAAAAACTGTAATTAATGTGAGCGATATATTCAAGTTTAATGAGAGAGAAAGAAAGTCCAATGAAAGGAATGTGCTGTTAAAAACATATTAATCATCCTGATATGAAATTGAATTGGCCAGCTTACTTACCTTGATGTCGTAGGTGTATTGTGGGTATAAAACGTATGAGGTTTGCTTTCAAATCTAAAGTGAATCTATTAATTCCTACTCCCTTATCGACCGAGTGAACACCCCCATTGTAGATATGGGTATTTTAAATGACTGATATTGATATGCACAATTTAGCTACAAACCACACATTTGAAGACAGCGAGGTGAAGATTCTTAGTAGAGAGAAGAGTTGGTTTGAACGGGGCGTCAAGGAAGCCATTTTTGTGAAGAAAGAGAACCCCTCTTTGAACAGAAATGGTGGTCTGAGATTTAATCTGCCCAAAGTCTATCAGAGTGTATTATCACCTTGGTCATGCCTATCACATGCTAATCAGGCACTTAACAGTGATGAAGTAGATGCAGCCAGAGAACAATAGGCCTGATTACTGATCACTGGGCCATCTTGAAACTATTAGGTCAGTTTCAGGTGAAACTAGCTATTAACAGATACTCAGGCAGATTCCCTCCTGAGGGCAGGGCTTTTGTAACTCAGATTAGCTTAAATTTCCAGTTCCCGTCCAATTTTTTTCACAATTGAGACTGACTTCCGGATGGGAGCCGAAACGTCTTGATTCTGAAAACAGTGTCCAGATGACTACGACTGAAACCTTTTCTACGATTTCTCCTTTATAATAGGATGGTGAAGGATGCAAGAACATGTCAATTCTCTGCATTTATTTCTGCCCATCAGCACAACCCCAGATTCCTATTTAAGACTGTGGATCAGTTAGTTAACCCAGCCTCTCCTTGTGCCTCTGCTGATTGTGATGCTGATTGTGAAATGTTTCTTTTGCACTTTGCTGGAAAGGTGGAGTTAATAAGATCTGGTATCACCCCCAATCCTGCCTTTTTAGATGTTGATCTCCCTCTCAGGGTTTCTTTGAGCAATTTTTCTGCTGTTATTCTGCCTGAACTAACAGACATCATGTCTCTTATGAGAGTATCCTCCAGCCCTCTGGACAAAATCCCAACTAGATTTTTATTGGAAGTTATGGATTTTATTGCACCCCATTTGCTACCTATTTTTAACAGCTCGCTGTCTACTGGCTGCGTCCCAGACGTCTTTAAAACTGCTTGTGTCCAGCCAGTCCTAAAAGCCTGGACAACTATCGTCCAATCTCCAAACTGCCTTTTATTTCCAAGGTTCTCGAAAAAATTGTTCTAAGCAGCTTCTCATTGCTGTGGAAAACAATAATACCTTTGAAAAGTTCCAATATGGCTTTGTCAGCACCACAGCACTGAGACAGCCCTTCTCAAAGTTACTAATGACCTTTTAATGAATACAGATACAGGCATGTGTTCAAATCTTGTGCTACTGGACTTAAGTGCTGCCTTTGACACAATTGATCATGGCATTCTTTTAGATAGACTGACGCACTCTGCGGGCATATCTGGCATTGCACTAGACTGGTTCTCATCTTATTTGTCCAATAGGAAATTCTGTGTCGCCATTAATAACTTAATGCCATCCTTTTCCCATAGCAACTATGGTGTGCCTCAAGGTTCAATTCTGGGACCAATACTGTTCTCCTTATATATGCTCCCCATGGGTGATGTCATCTGCAGACATGGTATTTCTTTTCATTGTTATGTGGATGACACACAGTTGTACCTCTCTGTCAAGCCCACTGACCTAAGTCGCTGAGTTCTCTGCAGGACTGCCTGCCTGACATAAAAATTGGATGTCGATAAATTTTCTTCAGCTCAACTCAAATAAAACTGAAATCCTTGTTATTGGGCCCCAACACATCACTAAACAAATACTGCCATCTACCTGCCACAACATATCAAGCCTGTTGCAAGAAATGTTGTCTTCCTTTTTGATAACAATATGTTTTGAGCAACAACTAAGCTTGACCAATCATGTTTTTATCACCTCGAAATATTGCAAAAATATGATCTATTTTAAATTTTAGTGATGCAGAAACTGTTGTGCATGCTTTACATAGTCTGAGATCTTTGGGCAGGGGTCTTCCCTGTCTGTTCCTGAGTCCAGGATGAAAACTAAGGGGGACATAGCGTTTGCCATCAGGGCCCCGAGGCTCTGGAACAACTTGCCCAAAGACAGTGACTCAGACAAATTAATGTCTGAGTCACTGTCTTCTTTTAAGTCTCTTCTCAAGACGCATTTTTATCAGAATGATTATGATGTTTTGTCTGGTGAGGCAGAAGTTGTGTCTGTAGGAGAATCAACTACTTTACTCAAATAATTACATTTTAATACTCTTGTTAAGGGGCACTACCAGGACACCGGGAAAACAAAACCGAATTAATTAAAACACAGATCATTAAATTGATCAGTCTCTAAGAAGGATTGAATTCTTTTCGAAAGATTGACCTTGTCTTCTGCTTCAAAGAAAACACACAGACAACTCCTTACTGTTTAAATGAGGACATATATTTATTGCTAAATGCCTGATAATGGAATAAATGAAGGATTAATAAGTTATATAATAAAGAAAATAAACAAACAAACAGATGAGTACAGATATGGAATGATTAGGTAAACCTATAAGTTATTGGCAATAGTGAGGTGAGGTATGTGATTTGACAAAACGATGAGACACTATGGTAACGCTAAGACTGGTAACTTATCTAAAAGGGAATTCATTTATCTTATTTGACATCAGCGCTCTATCACAGCAAAACCATGATTTAGCCTACTGTTTTGACGTGCTGGCAAAGATGAGGCATTTCCGCTGGCTCTCCGGCATGGTGTGCAGGGTTAAATCTGCTGTGTAGCAGAAGGTGCTGGCGTGTCTGCCTGTGGCTCAGACTCCGTGATTTAGGAGCCCAGCAGACCGCTCCCAGGTGACTCAGTGAAAGCAGTTGATCACCGAGCTGGTGAGGTCTCCTGCCTGGTCTGGCGGTCTAGGTTAAATTGTGAACGGACTTTAGGCGAGGAAAAAAAAAACTTAAAGAGATAAGAAAGATTAAGAAACTATTAAAGGTAAAATAAAACAACCATTGAGCTCAAAGGTGAGGTCCAGCCTGGAGCTGATATGTTGGTGAAACTGGTTTTGTTAGCTTGTCAAAGAGTTTTGGGTGTGGAGGAAGGCTTTCGTGTCGAAAACTCTATTCCGTTGTTTGAAACTTGAAACACGGCTCTTCGTGTTTTCTGACTAGTGAACTTAATTTTAGTTTCATGTGCAAAATATCATATACTCAAACATCACTATGGCCATAAAATCATGATTTGAGACATACAAATAGCACAGTGGTTAGAAAACGTTCAGACAAAAATTATTCAACCAACAACTATTTCAGCAGATCATTCAACCAGTTAAGTGGCATAAAGTTAAACAATACAGTTTGCTTAATACAGAATAATAGCTACAATATTATAGATTCATAATGATGATGGTTGCAGAGACTTCTGTCTGTTGGTCAGTAGATGGCAATGCTGTCACCTGGTAAACAATAGGTTAAGTCCCTGAATTAATAACTTGCTCATTTCATGTCCTACAAAAATAAGTTGGGTTACAAATCAAGGAAACATGTGCTGATTAATGTTAACTGAGTTACTGCTTGGTTATATAGCTAATTCACATTAATTCAGACTTGGGTTACAAATCGAGCCAATCGAATCTAATAATGAGATAAACGCAGTACTAAGGCTATCATTTTCAACGTCCACATGAATATTGAAATCACCTACAATAATTACTTTATCTGTTTTAAGGACTAAACTTGATAAAAACTCTGAGAATTCAGATATAATTTCAGAATAAGGACCAGTACATTTCACTATAACAAAAAGAATTGGCTGTCGTGTTTTCCAGGCTGGGTGTGAAAGACTAAGAACAAGGCTTTCGAATGAGTTATAATTTTGTTTAGGTTTAGGGTTGATTAATAGGCTTGAGTTAAGGATGGCTGCAACTCCACTTCCTCGGCCGGTGCCTCGAAGAATGCGAGTATTAATTTCAGAATCAGAATCAGAAATACTTTATTGATCCCAGAGGGGAAACTCTTTTGTTACAGCTGCTCACTATCACATCAGTGCACACATGGATAGAAGTTCTAAGCAAATCAAAATATAATACACTATACACTACACTACAGGCAAGATAAATTAAGTACCAAGTGGGTATAAGTATAAAATTAAAATAAGTGTAAAGTACAAAGTGGGTTTACCGGCTGATGATAAGAATGTACGGTATAATAATACCGCACAGCAGTAATAGAAGTAAGAATAAATATCAATAAATAGGGAATTTTAAACTAAAAAGAGTATAATGCACCGGAGTATTAAACACAGAATATTGCACAATTATTTATTTTTCTATTATTTATTTTAAGTATTGCAGTGATGTTAATGATCCAATGTCCAGTTTAATGACTTAGGGTCATATAGACTAACACTTGGAGGGAGGTGTTAAAGAGTTTGATGGCCACAGGCAGGAATGACTTCCTGTGGCGCTCTGTGGTGCTTTTTGGGGGTCTTCCGCTGAAGGTACTCCTTTGTTTGACCAGCACATCATGGAGTGGGTGGGAGACACTGTCCAAGATGGCATGTAGTTTGGCCAGCATCTTCCTCTCTGACACCACCACCAGAGAGTCCAGCTCCACCCCCACAAAGTCACTGGCCTTACGGATCAGTTTATTGAGTCTGTTAGCGTCCGCTACCCTCAGCCTGCTGCCCCAGCATGCAACAGCATACAGGATAACACTGGCCACCACAGACTCATAAAACATCCTCAGCATTGTCTGGCAGATGTTGAAGGACCTCAGCCTCCCAGGAAATAGAGGCGGTTCTGGCCCTTCCTGTAAAGAGCCTGTCCACACTGACCCCACTGAAACCGGGGTCTCTGGTACCTTGGCCCTTTGTAGGTCTACAACCAGCTCCTTAGACTTTGTGGCATTGAGCTGCAGATGTTTCTGCTCACACCATGAGACAAAGTTCCCCACCACAGCCCTGTACTCAGTCTCATCACGGAAGGGAGAGAGGACAGTCCCCTGAGGGGCCCCAGTGTTGCTGACCACGTTGTCCAACACACAGTGCTGCAGACGCACATGCTGTGGTCTGCCAGTCAGGTAGTCAACAATCCAGGACACAAGGGGTGCATCCACCTGCATCGCTGCCAGCTTCTCACCCAGCAGGGCTGGCCAGATGGTGTAAAAAGCACTGGAGAAGTCAAAAAACATGATCCTCACCATGCTTACCGGCTTGTCCAGGTGGGTGTGGATGCGGTTCAGCAGGAAGATGATGGAATCCTCAACTCCCAGCCGAGGCTGGTAGGCGAACTGAAGGGGGTACTGGATGGATCTGACCATGGGCCGCAGCTGTTCCAACACCAGTCTCTCCAAGGTCTTCATCATGTGGGTGGTCAGTGCTACCCGTCTGTAGTCCTTGGAGCCACTGGGGCGCGGCGTCTTTGGCACAGGAATGAGGCAAGATGTCTTCCACAGAATAGGGACCCTTTGAAGACTCAGGCTCAGGTTGAAGACATGTTGAAGGACTCCACATAGCTGGGGGGCACAGGCTTTTAGCACCCCGGGGCAAATGCCATCAGGGCCTGCAACCTTGTTTGAGTGGAGTTTCATCAGCTGTCCTCTCACCTGGTCAGTAGTCAGGCACACAGCAGAGGTTACAGGCGGGGGAGGGGGGGAGTCATCAGTCTGAAGAGGGCCGTTAGCCTGAGAGCCAGTTGATGTGTCCTTATGTTAGCATTCAGCAGGTCCAGTGTCCTCTCCTCTCTAGTAGGACAACTCACATACTGGGTGAAATTAGTCAGTGTTGTTGAAACACTGACATGGTTGAAGTCACCCGAGATTAATATGAGTGCACTCGGGTGTTGAGTCTGGAGTTGTGCTATGGCGGTGTGAATGGCGTTGCACGCCGATGCCGAGTTAGCAGAGGGGGGGATGTAAACAGCCACAACAATGGCATGTGAAAATTCACGTTGCAGATAAAATGGCCGGAGTCCCACAGCTAACAGTTCATTGTCCGGGCTACAGATACTCTGCTTGATAGTAACGTGACCAGGGTTACACCACCTGTTGTTGACCAGAACAGCAAGCCCGCTGCCCCCGGTGTGATCCCTGTTCGCCCGAACAGTCTGAAAACCGTCGATGGAAATGTTATGATCTGGGACGTCCTGGTGTAGCCATGTCTCTGAGCAGCACATCAAACTACACTCACGGAACTGTCTGACTCCAGGCTAACGCCGTTAGCTCGTCCATTTTATTCGCCAGTGAACTCAGGTTGCCCATGACGAGAGAAGGCAGACACGGCTTAAATCTCTTGTTCTTAAGTCTCTTTTGTCTGCACCCCTCTCTCTTTCCTTGCTGCTTCGTTCCACCTCTGCATCTTTGGTGTGTCCTCCTCCAGATCTATGACTGGGCGGAGTGGATTCATTTAGGCTAACATAACATCTTCATGACCCAGCCAGGTTTCAAGACAAAATAAGTCAATATGATACTCTGATATTAAATCGTTCACCAGTACAGCTTTAGATGACAGAGGTCTGATGTTTAAGAGTACACATTTAAATCTCCTATTTTGTTGTGCTATTTCAGCATTTTTGTTTAGGTTTTTATGTATAACTCCTCTTCTGTTAACTTTTGGTTTTACTCATTTAAGTGGTTGGGGGGCAGACACCCTTTCACCCACTAAAGAAGGTTTGCAGCAACACCTTAATCTCCTGCAGAAGTTCTGTCAGACCTGGGCCCTGACAGCAAACTCAACAAAAACAAAGATAATGATCTTTCAGAAGCAATCCAAAAACCAGGTTAACACACACAATTTCTGTTTGGACACCACTAAATTACAACATACAACAAACTACACACACCTAGGCTTCAGCATAAGCTCCACAGCAAGCTATAACATGGCTGTGATCTCAGAGACAAAGCAAGAAGAGCTTTCTGTGCAATTAGAAGAAATATTACATTTTCCAAATAAAATCTGGCTAAAAAATTTCCAATTTGTGTTGGAACCTATACTTATCTATGGCAGTGAAATTTGGGGGCCAAAATTAAATCGCAAATTTTAGAAATGGGACAAAACAATAATAGAATCATTCCACACAGAGCTCTGTAAAAGCATCCCGCATGTCCAGTGAAAGACACCAAACAATGCTTATTGAGCAGAACTCGGCCAACACCCCCTCATATTGAAAATATAAAAAAGAGCAATTCAATTTTACAATCACCTAAAAACTAGTGACCCCCAGACATACCATCACACAGCCCTAACCTACCAAGAGCTAAATCCAGAGAAGAGTCCCCTCAGCCAGTTGGTCCTGAGACTGTCCAGACAACCTAACATGCATCAGACAGCCTCGGGACCACAACAGCAACCCAATCAGACCAAACCAAACTATCAACCAACAAAAAGAAAACTATCTATTTATAGAGTAAATTAAAATTCTACCTGACCCTAAAGAGACTTCACATTAGCAAACTATCTGACCACAGTAAAAAATCCTAAACTTAGAAAAGTCCTGACTGTTCCGACTCAGCGAACACAGCCCAGCTGTGGAGACGGGTCGGCATGGACCGAGCTGGCTGCCACAGGAGGAGAGACAGTCAGAGCTACACTTCCTCACCTCAATTGTGAGATGATTGCAGCAAAATGTATCACCTCATGTCACGACCCGAGGACAGCCTGTGGAACCTGAGAAACACAACTCTATGAGTTCTTTTTGAATTTTATTATTATTTTGTATATATCAGTCTACCACTCCACTGTCCAGGTACTGATACACACACACCAACAACACACACACACACACACACACACACACACACACACAATAAACAACATCAACACACACACATCACTACCAACAACAACAACACAATCTCATTATTACTTGACACTTTGGCAATATTGTCTTTGTTACACTCATGCCAATAAAGCCTATTGAATTGAATTGAATTGAATTGAAAGAGAGAGAGAGACTTTTTTTGTTTAATTATGTTGTTCATCGCAGTCTGGTTCTGGATTGGAGACTTTCCATTTATTTAATATATTAATGTTTAAATTAATTTATAGCATCAGTTATGCTGCTATCTGGTCTGAGCTGCCTCATACCTGTTGGCTCTGCTTTCAGTTAACGTATTTGTATTTCTGTAGCCGCATTATGTGGATTTTTTTTCAGTGTTCCATCTCTTAAATATGTCAAATGTATTGAAACATTTGTCATTCTACTTTAAAGGAATCGTTCATACCAACATAAAAATTCCCTCAATCTCCTCACCCTCATGTCAGTCAAATCACAGGAGAAATGACTATCAGTGTTTTACAACACTGATAGTATACAATGGCAATTTTAATATTGCCTCCATGTACTCATCCTAAGCCCCTATAGGAATACATTTCAGTTAGAAATCCACCCTGAAACAAGTAGCTTTTATAAGGCCACTTTATGTATTAGCAGTAGAATGATGGGAGAGAATGGTAGCAGTTTTATAATCAAATTTTAATGTTTGTGTTTGTGAGTTCTTTATGTGCATAAAGTTAACCATGTGTTTGTATTTGCGACTTTACTGGGTGGTTTAAATCCACTCTACACATAATAAGAATATTTCTGACAGGAATTGAGGCAGCATCTTGTTTATGCATTAGTAACAATTCTTTGTCAGTGGAGACAATTAACAACCTGACTGAAGTAATTTCAGAGTCTTTTCTCTGTTTTTTTGGAACTCTAAAGAGCATGTCTCCTCTCACTTCAGCGGTGCTGGAGAAGGCTGACATGACTAAAAAATTACACCATTGGTCATTTGGTCAAACTCTTAAAACAGCCCATGTTTATATTTTCCTAACAACTAACCTCTTGTGGTCTTGTGAATAATGACTGTTGGTGAAGTTGTGTGCTGGTACACAAAGCGTCTGTCTTTTACTGGAGGCCACCATTCACATCCTGTTTCCTACCTAACAGTCAATGTTGGTTTCTTTTAACCAAGATCACAATCTTTTGCTAACCATAACCAAGTAGTTTTAGTTACCCAAACTTGACCAGATCTTAAACATAGAGGTGGCACACTGGAAACAGATGAATGAATGATTTTTGTAATGTCATATGGATTTTGGAAGGCACTGACAAACGATGTCTTGCTGATTGAGGTTTCTGATCTGCAAATGCTCACATACTTGTTGGTATATTATGTGGACATAAAAACTTCACAAATGTTTTCTCTTACATTATAGTGAGTTGATAACAGTTGAATTTTGATAGTGAGTTAATACTGACAAGGATAAGTCTTGTGATATTCTATATTTTTCTTATAGTTATCAAATCCCATGTGCAAACCAACACTGAATGTCTACTAACAAGTGTTGTGTGTGTATCACAGCCTGATGTATCTTCTTCCTCTGAGTCATAGAGCTCCACTGTTGTCCAAAAACTATTAAAACACATCAGTGAGCCGCACTGTTGCACTGGGTGACATGTTCCTTCATCACCATGAACACACACACTGTAGTTTATTCTGACTCCGTCCCACACACACCGTCCTGCTGCCCCAAACACTCACTACAGCACCACATGTGGAGTAAAAACAGGGCCAGCTTTTTTTTTTTTAGGAAATTACTGAGCCTTTTAAAAAAATGAAACTATCTCTTTGTGGGATGTTTTTAAAGATTTACGTTTTCAGTAGGAACCAATGGGCTTGGAGCTGAGAGCCACAGACAGAGTAGGTAGTAAGTCAGAAAGTATTGATAGAACGGACACATTGTTGGTTTTGGTCTTTTCATGGGATTTTTTAAAAGATAAGAAAAAATATAGAATATCACCAGCCTTATTCTTTAAGTTAAGTATTCATTAATGCTACTGATCCAGCTTAAACTATTTTATTGGGCTCTCAGTTGATCATTTAAGTGTAACATGATAACATGAATGCAGTTTCATGGCTTTGCTTGAAAAAATTAGCTTGAAGTTTTGCCAAACGGTACCCTTCAGAAACCCGTGGTATGGCAAAGTCACAGTGACACAGGAGAGTAAAAGCAGATAAAGCACACAGAATGACAAGTTCAAGGAGCTATAGAGGGCTCCTGTGATGGTCTGCAGTATGTTGTAATATTGTGACCAGTGCATTAGTGGTGGTTTGTGATGTGAAACGTGCGGTGAGACTTAGAGTCTTACAGGATGACTGTGAAGTGCTACTGCGGTGCCCTGAAGTCAGAATAACCTGCCCGAAAGAGGCTCTAATGCCACTTAATGGGCCATAGTGGCCTCTGTGTGTGTGTGTGTGTTTGTATGTGTGTGTAGGGGGGATGCTGTTAAGGGTTGCTGACTCGTGGGCTTTTGTGGCAAAGGAGCATTAGTAAATTGGGGGGAAGCATTAGTGAACAGTGGGAACTTAACAGTGCTTCCATTAATGTGGCTGAATGGGGAGAGATAACTTATAAAGTTGGTTTGGGAATTTGTGTATGTGTGTGTGCACTATAGGACATTGGAGAATATGAAATTTGTATGTGTGTGTATTCTGATGAGGCATAGGGAGGACTGCAGGCATCAATTTAACAACATAAAATGCCATCTTGTTCTAACCCATAACAGCAGGGATAAAATGCCTCATATTGACGACTTAAAAGATAAAATGACCACAGATAATCAGGTTGTCCAGGATTGGTTTACACCTCCCTCTGCACTTTGGTCAAATTAGCCAAAAAAATAAAAAATAAAAAATCATTTTCAATTAGGCAAAAGCTCCTAGCTAATACATTTGAAAATCAGCAAGAAACTGAGTACATTAATGGTTAGAAATTAGGGAGTAGTTGTCCATTAACGTGTTGAGATAAGGGAAATATCCATTAGAAAAGTGGAAAATTGAGTTTTTTTTGTGCTGAGGTTTGGGGTCAGGTTTGAGGAAATGGTTGTTTCTGAACTCAGAAATGATGATTGCAGGATTAAAAAACAGTCTACAGTGGATATATTGCTACAATGCAGGTTTTGTTGATCTTTTGCTATTCTACTATTTTCTTTTTTTTTTTTTTTACTATTGTAGTATTCCAGGGTGGGATAGGTGTATAGATAAGCTTCCTAGCATGCACCGGGGCAACAGACTCATGGACACTGGGTCCACCATCTCCCTGGTCAGCCCAGAGATGCTAACTGACATTGGTAATGACTTGTTGCTGTCATACACTCGCATGGCTACTCCTACCACTGCTATGTTGATGATAACCATTTATTCTTCTCATTCTTCCCATCAGTCACTCAGGTGGAGGCACGCATTACTGCTTACCCCCCAGATGTCTTGGAGTGAATTACTAAAGTTCAACCTGGACAAGACTGAGCTTGTGTCCCTTTAGGGGAACGGATGACTGAGACTTGTCTATCTCCATTTACAACACTGTGGTGATGTCAACTCAAACAGCGAGAATCAGGGTGTGATCATAGATGATGAACTGCTGTTCTCTGGTCCAACTTAAATGTCACTCCACCATAAAGCTGATCAGACTCCAAAAGGCACTATTCTCCGCTAGATGCAAGGCACATTTTTAGGCTGTAAAAGACAGTCATGCTTCTCATCCCTTGGGCGTGTGAGAATTATTAATTTAACCCTCACCACTCTCATTAATTGATATTTATTTGACTTGTTTTAATGTTGTAGGCCATGTCTTCCCTTGACTGTCAGCACATTCCCTGGGTTGTTTTTGACTGATGACAAAGGTACATAGGGAATACAACATACGCAGCTGCTTCAGTCACCTATCTCACAGGATGTTTCTTTATGGAAAGGTGAATGACTCTTCCTGCCCTGAGTGAGAGCTGATTCAGAAAAACACATTTGGTTACCGTTGAGGTAAAATATGTTAGATCATTCTTCAGTACCCATTTAGTGGCTTATGTCAGTGTGTAATTGTTTGTTTCTTTTGTTCTTTTCTTGCAGTGCTGACTGCTGTTTTGCCTGGGTTGTATCTATATTTATTTTATGTCAGTGTTGGCTTTTAAGAGGCCTTTGTCCTAGACATAGACTTTGGGAGATACTCCTGTCTTTAAGTAATCCAGTATTTTCAGCAATTGCCTGATTTGTCTCTTAAGTCACCACATAGTTGGCCTGAATGCACTTCAGATGCATCATCTTATATCTGTGAAGCATGCCGTATCTGTTCAACTGATCCTGGAGAAACACCACAATGTCCAGCAGATCAGAATGGGCTTTTGGCACTGTCCATAATACTGAAATGGAGTGGAGAACAACCAGTTCTCATTCTGAGGTCATCAAATACAGATGTTTTGTCATGTTTTGGACAGCAGAAGGCTACATTACACATGATCCTTAGCCAGAATCCCTGCCAAAGATTTGAATTTCTGACAGGATTTGCTGTCTGAGGTAAGGTGAAATAAGGGAGGGTTGTGCGGCCAAAAGTGGACAGATGGGGGGAATAGCAGAGGTCAAGATGAAATTGCTGGTGGTTGTGGGATTAATGATGGGTGGAGTGAGAGGACCGGTGAGGGGGGGCCCTGTAGGAACAGAAAATGCAGTGGAATGTAGGGTGAGGAATGACCCTACGAACACATTGGTAATGGCAACGTTGGACTTTGGTCATAATTTGATAAGTTGCAACATTACCAACAGGTGACATTGTGACAACATTGCTCTATGATCGCAAACTAACAAGTCCTCATGTTCCTCTGTTCTGCAACATTGCAGTAACGTTAATGAATGACTTAAATATGATGGAATTTAATAACATAAAAATGACATTATATCGCAGTCCTCATCCTTACTTCATTAGTAACTGGTACACTGCAAAGGAGTTTTGATGACCAGAGTAGAATTTTATACACTTCCCGGAAATATTAATAGGTGTGCAACTATTATAAAGGCTATGTCTGATATGATATGGCATTAAATTTGTCTAATTACAGCCTGTGTTGTCTAATTAAGCTATCATAGGCTCATGTTGGCAGCATTAAATGTGGTGTCTAATATAGCATAATTTGCTAGTAACGGTAGAATAGCGTCAAACTAGCAAATTTTGGATCTGATATGGTATTGTATTTCATGTAGGCTAATTACACTATGATCTTGTAAAATGGTGTCTAGTTGTATATTAGGAGCTCCTATTTGGTTTCTAATTAGAGTATAATTTGGTATAATAGTGTTTAAGTATAGTATATTTTGGGTCTAATAGGGCATTATATGGGGTTTCTAATTACAGCATAATTTAGGTATATGGTGTCTATTTAGGGTATAACTATGTTTGTTTACTGTCTAATAAAGAACATATTTCTAGTTTCAGTCTAATTTGATGCATTGTAAAATAGCACAGACCTTCGTCATATGGTTATAAGATATAACACACTTTTTTTTCAACTTCTTGTAGCCCTTTTCTTTTTTAACCATACATGTGTTTGCATCCCTGAAGTCTTAAGTTTTGACCATGTACCACCAGGCAACCCTTGCATAACGGCAAATGTCGAACATTTAATAATTAGGCTTATGCATTTGTAGCCTATGCCAAATGTAACAATGGTTACAGATACATTCAGTTTTAAACACAGCAGTCAAAATAGCTAGTTCAAGTGCTGTTACAAGCACGGAAGTGCAGACAGTCAGAGGAGGCAGCACAGTGTGGCAACAAGGGCAGAAAAAAAAGAATAACCACAAAACAAAATACACCACTCACCCAACCTACAGGTGACCACAACCAAGCTACCACTACACACCACTCCACTACAAATCCAGGTGAAATGAAATGAAAACTTTCCCCAGTGCACTCAATGACTGCCACCAGGAAACCCTACAGAAAGACACAGGGACCAGTGTTAGCCTTTTTAAAAATGGACTTGAATTAACAGCGCAGGGCTTGTTACTAAACAAACAAAAACAACAGTCAACCAGTATTTAGTATATATAATATTTTACATTTCATGACACACCCCAGCAGAAAATACTTTTTCATCCCCAGGATTCTCAGCTACTCTGTTCAGTTCAGCAATTTCACTTATCTGGGAAGATTATTTTTCTAAGCTTCTCTAAACATCCCAGCAGTAGTCAATTTTTTCAGAATGACATTGGACCTCAAAACTATGACTTACATATGGCACTTTAATGCTTGACAAAGAGGCCTGTTACTCCTCAAACACGGTCTTTTATTACCTAAGCACCTCCTTCCTCACATATCATCTATTACTAACCCAAAAGATCTCCTGGATCCCAAAGTTCCAGACACTACACATTAAATAGACTAGGGTTGCAACTAATGATTTTTTTCATTATCAATCAATCTTCCAATTATTTTCTTGATTAATTGATTAATTGTATCATTTGTAAAATGTCAGAAAATAGTGAAAGCCCAAGACATCTTCAAATTTCTCGTTTTGTCCGACCAACAGTCCAAAACCCAAAAATATTCATTTTATTATCACATATGACAAAGAACAGCAGCAGATCCTCACAATTGAGAAGCTGGAACAAGAGAAGGTTTGGCATTTTTGCTTGATGAATGACTAAAACAATTAATCAATTATCACAACAGTTGATATCAAAATTAAGAAAATGTGTTATTATTCTGATGTCGGCTAATCCATTAATCGACTAATCATTTCAGCTACAGTATGTGAGAACCCTATTAACACATGAATGTAGTTCCCTCAGACTTCGCTACATTTCTTTTTTATTTGTTATTTTTTGCCTTTATTACCAAAGCACATACTACCTATGACACTTATGTAACACTTATCAACATTGGAAAAGGAAGCACAGGGATTGGATTAAGTGTAGCGGACCATGAGAAGATCACTGCCCATCACATCTTCCGACCACCCAGCCAGACTAGCCGGACCAAACGCCACTGAAAGCGGTGTGACCGCCCCAGGAAAAGGGGGATGACAGCCGTGCTAAGAGCTAAACTAACCCAGTTTGGACCTAAGGCTACTACACTACCCAGCCTACTCCTGGCTAATGTCCAGTCTCTGGAAAAAAAATAGACAAAATAAGACTCAGGCTAACTCAGCAAACCCAGCAAAGGGAAATTAGAGACTGTTGTGCCCACATCTTTACAGAGACCTGGCTCCACCACAGCATCCCAGATCAAGCTCAACAGGCAGACCATTTTCTGAGCCGACAGAATGGAAGACTCCGGTAAGACAAGGAACACTCTGGTTCTTGGTGCTCAAATTCAGTTAAAATTGATGGACAATGTTCAACAGATGTCGAATTTTTAATGTTAAGATACAAACCATACTATCTGCCCAGAGAATTCACCACTGGTTTTGTTGCTGCTGTTTACATTTAAAAAAATGCACTACAGGAACTGTATGAGGTCTTCAGCAGTCACATGACAAAACAAGCGGATGGCATTTTTATTGTAGCTGGTGATTTTAATCAAACAGGCCTCAGAACTATTTTACCTAAATTCCACCAGCATGTCCACACCCCTCTAGGGCAAGCAATACCATGACCATGTGTACACACACATTTCTGGCAGCTACAAAACCCTCCCTCACCCACACTTTGGACAATCAGACCATATTTCCCTGCTTCTCCTGCCTACTTACACCCAGCTGATAAAAAGGGCCAAACCATCAGTAAAAACAGTTCAAGTGTGGACAGATGAAGCTTCAGCAGCTCTACGGGACTGCTTTAAGTGCACAGACTGGCTCATGTTCAGAGATGCCCCACCCAGGAGAAGCACGTCAACCTTGAGGAATATACATCATCAGTGACATCATACATCAGCAAATGTGTTGATGACCTGGTGATCACAAAAACAATAAAATCATTCCTCAACCAGAAAGCCTGGATGAATGGAGAGGTGAGGGCTCTACTCAGAGCCAAAAAGCTGCCTTTCGGTCAGGAGACGAGGAAGTATACAACACCGCCAGAGCTGAAAGCTGGCATCAAGGAGGCAAAGCTGAGACATCAGGAGAGATACCTCAACACCAAAGATATGTGGCAGGTGATCAAAAACGTCTCAGGCTACAAAAGCAGGAGCACCCCCATCATGTGTGAGGCCACGTTGAATGCTGTTTGTGAATTTCAGCTCAGCATTCAACACAATCACCCCAGGGCTGTGTGTTCAGCCCCCTCTTGTTCAGGCTGTACACCCACGACTGCAACCCCCGACATGGAGACAACTCTGTTGTGAAGTTTGCGGATGACACTACCATCATTTCAAACAACGATGAGACTTCACATTGCGAGGAAATTAATCTTGCAGGGTAGTGCCCAGAGAACAACCTTTTGCTCAATGTCAGCTAAACCAAGGAGCTGATTGTTGATTTTAGGAAAAAGGAGGCAAAGACACACACACCTGTCTACATCAGTGGAGTGAGGTGGAGCAGGTGAACAGTTTTAGGTTCCTGGGAATCAGCATCACAGAGAACCTGACATGGTCATCACACATCTCCATGCTGGTAAAGAAAGCTCAGAAACGGCTGTATTTCTTAAGGAAACTTAAGAAGGCAAAATTCCTGTGCCAAGTTCTTGTTAACTTTTACAGAGGAGCAATAGAAAGCATCCTGACTGGAAACATCACAAACTGGCATGGGATGTGCACAGCCCAGGCTGTGAGACTCCTCAACTCCACCTCATTCTCTGTACTCCACCATAAATAAATGACATGGAACTTTCTGTTGTGCTGGTTTTGCACATTCCCATGCCACTACCTTTGTATTATATTTGTATATAAGTAACCTTACATATTGTTTTTAGTTTTAGTTTTATTCTGTTCTAATTTCAACTATTTGTCTATCTGTTCTGTGTGTGTAGCATGAAGGGGGCTGCAACTTTCATCTCATTGTGCAACCCTGTGTTGAAAACATGTCAAATAACTTAACCTTGAACATGAGAGGAAAATGTTCGAATACTATGCCCCTACACACCCATGGTCCACCTGCACCGGGGGAAAAGTACAACATTGATAAACAACGACAATAATAATGATAGAACAAAATCATGTTAGCTATGTAGAAAATGTAAGATATAAGCGTGAATTTCTTGAAATAAGCACAAATGCTAGTTAAGGTGCAGCAAGTTCAAGTCCATAATGCGGAATTTTCAGTTGAACTCCCTATGTCTGACAGAAAATTGACAGTGTTTTTCTGAATCTTGAAAGGTGCAACTGAACTCATATACCAGTGAGTGTGTACCAGTGATTTACTCGGCATTCTTTTCCTCACATTCTCAAATTATTTTCTTAATAACTTTTAAAAAAAGCAAAAGTTTAAAGTGAATCTGTGTAGTTCCATTAGCCACTGACCACTCCGTCCCCCCTCTCTTGCTTTCTCATCAATGCAATTAAAAGCTCTTGGTTAAATGGTCACTACCAGCTTATAAATAGAGGGATAACAACTCTCTCATCCTCCTGAGTGGACACTGTATATATTGTACTGTCCTGTATGTATATATCAAACATGAATTAATGATGCAGACTGAGTATGTTGAATAAAAATGATGTGTAATGGTGTAAATATCAGTGGGGACGAGTTTCCAGGTCTGAAAGGCAGAAATGTAGTCAAAAATGTCTCTTTTGCGTTGGTGTGCATCTGTGCGTGTGTATTTGCGACCTAATGAAATAGATGCTGACCCAGCCAACAGGAAAAGCTCCCACAGGGAAGAAATTGATCTTAATGGGAAGAAAGGATGTTTACTGGGGGAAAAAAATCTTGATTATGGGTATAGCAGTTGGCACAGTCGCTACATTATAAATCAATTTGACAGAAACCCTTTGACACTTCTGTACATCCATGAAAGACAAATCAGAGCTTAGTTCGTGATGTACTGTATGAATAGGGCTCATATTTTCTTTCAATTTAATTCAGTTGTATTTATATAGCGCTAATTCATAACAGAAATAATCTCATTGCGCTTTTCCTATAGAGCAGGTCTAGACCACACTTTATAATAAGTATCAAATTTGGGTGAGATCTGTTTCCCTTTAAAAAATAAAAGGTAAACATTGGTAAAATTTAAAACATCGAGCATTAACTGTGAAACAAAATAAGGAAACGTTTGGATGCCTTTGGAAAATGTCGCATAACCATGAAGTTTCTGCATTCAGTTAGGGGTATTGTGTATACACCAAAAATGCACTAGTTATTGGAAAACATTTTTACCCACTAAAAAGATAACAACAGCTCTACTCCTAACACAACACCTTCAGTGTAGCAACTGGTTGATATTATCAGCTGATTGGCTTATCTGTATCAGTGTAAATGTTGGCAGATATGCAAAAAAGAAATTGCACTACATAAATATAATGCATTTTTAATATCCTGCACTTTTATTCATATTTGACCATATTTTTTTCTTATTTAAACTTTCATATATTTTTGTACTCATATTATCTCTTCTAATATTTATTTTTTAGTGAAGTTTAGCTGTTCAAGTATTTTACTGTTAGATTTACAATTATTGTTAGCTTTGATATTAACATGTATCATTAAACTGTAAAGTGTCCAGCATCCAGTGCTTTTAAAAAGGCCAGTATTATCCCTTTTATTTGACTTTCAAACATTAATATTAGCATCAGCCTTAAATATGGTGAATCAGTTGCCTCTACATGACATTTCAGGCTGTATTACTTTGAGGTGCATTGAGGATGCTTTTGATAAAGAAATAAGTATTTCTGCAGTATGTACAATTAATTTATTCCTACATTACTGTTACTGTATGTCTAGAGAGAAGACCTTTCAGTCCTAAAGGACTGACACTGAAACTTCATATTCACAGTTTATGGTTCATTAACCTTTTCTTTTCTGTTCTCAAACTGTGTAGCTGTGTTAACAATCTACATTTGGTCTTTTATACCATGGCAGATGATTGAAGAAATATCTAAGAATGTTTAGAAAAAGAAAAACTACACTAAACCACAAACTGCATAAAATGGCCCAGGGTGGATTTTTTTTCTAATGGTGTGAGTCAGACACCAATACTTCTTTGTGTTATTGCAGGTCAGAAAGGAAATACTGTGTGCAGGGAAACACAAAGAGGGAATTTCATAATAAAACACTTTGGAAAAACTCACATCCCTATATGTGCACTGAAAGAGTTATTGGTCAATCATTCCTCCTTCCATACTGGCTGTGAAGAGATCCCTTCCTGATGTGATTCCAATGTAAATGATCGGGGACAAAATGCATTCTAAAGTTTAGATGTAACTAACAAGCTAAGCTAGTAAGCTAATACTAAACTAATAAGAGGGAATTTCATACTAAAAAGACTAACTTTAGGAGATACCCAGTTTATTTGTCTAACTCAGACTGCTGATGCCTCTTATTAGCTTTAGCTGAACTTTAGAAGTAATTTTTACAAGGATCGAGGACATTAGACTTTGTCCTCCATCTCTTTGGTTCATAGGAATCACTGTAGGAAGGCGCCTCTTAATGACCAGTATGAACAGAGAGAATGATTCCGGCAAGCAAGAACTGTTTAAATGTTCATATGGGCACCTGTGAAATGCGAACCTATCCTTTAACCTGGGCACAAGTGTGACTGCCAGACAGAGGCGCTGATCCAAGTGTTTATTGGTAAGCAACTGCAATATGAGCACACAGAGAGCACTAATTAGTATGTGGACACGTTCAATAAAACCAGCAATGCTCAAACATAAGAAAATATGCATAGCCACTGACTCACTACCTGATTATGTGTTTTTAATTATTAAACCTTATCAGCATGTGTAGCCTTGCTGCACTACTCTGTGCTATATATTTGTCCTTTGACCACAGCACTGCACAGCACAGCAAACTCCCATGGATAGATCTCTCATGGATTATTGTGTGATTTAAATGCCTCCTTCAGGGTTATGGCTGGAACCAGCCTGAGGGAAGACTGCAAAAAGAGGAAGAGGATGAAGGAAGAGATGAGAGGAGCTGATCGATGCTGGAGGGGGATAAGGATGAGGATGAAAAAATAAAAACCAACCAGGTGCAGATTAAAAACATTACAAGAATGGATTTGGTCTGTGAAGAGAGGAAGAGAAAGGCACTAAGAGATCTGGATGATGAAGATGATGATGACAATTAGGAGGTGGATTAGAAAGAGGCGAGGCTTGGAGAGGAAAGAGGAGAGAAAACAAAGAAGAGGGAAATGTGTGTCTGTGTGTGTGTGTTATTTTGTCAGTAGAGATCTCCGGTTGGTGGTCTGGTCCATATAAACCTGTTAATGGCTAAAGGATGGCTTTTACCGCCAGGGGCACAACACAGTCAGTAATGGTGTTCTTATGTGTGTGTGTGTGAGTGTGTGTGTGTGTGTGTGTGCTGTTCACAAATCACAACAAGCATAAGGCCATTACGTCCTAAATGGACTCATCTGTCCTTCTGGCTTTTTGGGGTCTCAGATAGAAAGTGAAATAATCCAATAGGCAGGATATAAATATGTTTGTTTGGGCTAAAAGTATGAAGAAAGCCAACCAGATAACAGAGAGACTCTCTAGCTTTATCTCACTCCCAACTATCTGGATCCCCTTAAAAGGAGCATTGTGACACTCCAGTGTAACAACCTAAGTTAATACTGCTCATTTGTTATGGGCTGAAGCCAAAGGTAACGCAGTTTGTACCATATCTAGGGCCTTTATCTAGTACCATTTTGGGAAGCAGATGCTTGCCATCTTCCCCCCTGTGAGATGATCAGCTGCATCTCTGTGTGTCCAGTACAATGATAAATCCAGGATGTGTTTAGCATAGCATAGCATAGCATAAAGACTAGAAACAGCATAGCTGTTGCTAGCCTAGCTCCATCAGAAATGAAAAATACACCCTCCAACAACTCCCAGACTGTCTGTTATATTTTTTCAATACAAATGCATTTCATCCACATAAACTGCAAGATAGATTTATTGATCATTTTACAACACAGGGTTGTATAATGAGATTTTGCTTTGTAGTTACTCAAATTTAAATTAAATTAAATTCAATTTTATTTATATAGCACCAATTCATAACAGAAGTTATCTCATTGCACTTTTCCTATAGAGCAGGTCTAGACCGTACTCTTTACAATATTAATTACAGAGACCCAACAAATCCCACCATGAGCAAGCATTTGGCGACAGTAGCAAGGAAAAACTTCCTTTAAGAGGCAGAAGGGATCACTTGCTTAAATTTATTTACAGCACTATCAGATAGACATCTAGGCATGCTGTCCAGTAATAGCAGTTCAAAAGTTATTAAATGTTCAATTTCAATGCTGTATACCAGAACAAGGTCGAGGGTGTGGTTAAAACAGTGAGTGGCTTCATGTACACTCTGACAAAAGCCAACTGAATCTAATAATGAGATAAACGCAGTGCTAAGGCTATCATTTTCAACGTCCACATGAATACTGAAATCACCTACAATAATGACTTTATCTGTTTTAAGGACTAAACTTGATAAAAACTCTGAGAATTCAGATAAAAATTCAGAATAAGGACCAGGAGCGCAGTACACAATAACAAATAAATTTGGCTGTCATGTTTTCCAGGTTGGGTGTGAAAGACTAAGAACAAGGCTTTCAAATGAGTTATAATTTAGTTTAGGTTTAGGGTTGAGTAATAGGCTTGAGATGGCTGCAACTCCACCTCCTCGGCCGGTGCCTCGAGAAATGTGAGCATTAATATGACTGGGCGGACTGGAGTCATTTAGGCTAACGTATTCTTCATGACCCAGCCACATCACAGTAAGACAAAATAAGTCAATGATACTCTGATATTAAATCGTTCACCAGTACAGCTTTAGATGACAGAGATCTGATGTTTAAGAGTCCACATTTAATTCTCCTATTTTGTTGTTTTATGTATAACTCCTCTTCTGTTAACTTTTAATTTTATTAATTTAAGTTGTCGGGGGGCAGACACCGTCACTAAGGAGTTTTGGGTGGGTAACTGCTCTGGAAGGACAGAGAAGCGTGTAGGACTGTAACTCTGCCTCCTGGTCTCAGCTCTGGGTTTTTCAGGGTTTAGGTCCACTAATAAACTCGACCAGATTTTGAGATATGAGAGCTGCTCCATCCAAAGTGGGAAGAATGCCGTCTCTCCTAATCAGACCAGGTCTTCCCACCAATTATCTACAAAGCCCACATCGTTTGCTGGACACCACCTCGACAGCCAGCGGTGGAATGAAGACATGAGGCTAAACATGTCATCACTGGTCAGGTTTGGCAGGGGCCCAGAGAAAACTAATTAATTGTCCCACAGTGCATTAAGTATGAACCCACCTGCCAGGACAAACAAAATAAACCCTGAGACAAAGGTGACAGCTACACTCCACTGGAGACTCTTACTCAGCAGTTGCAGGTTTCAATTGAGTAACCACAGTTCAATGAAGAAATGAACACAGTATTCCAACAAGATAAATAAATATTAAATAAATAAATAATATTATTACATCTTATGCATCAAACCTGACATTTGGTATACATTATATAAATGAACAGACACAGGTACTTTTCTTTTTGTACTGTAACTGCAGTTTCCAATCTGTCTTTTTCTAAATAGTCACCGTGAAAGAAAACAAATCAAATGTTATTTGCATCTTAGATGAGTGTATTTCTCACCATGACCTACTGTACATTAAACCAGTTTGTCAGTCTCCTGGGCTGCTGCTGGTGGTTTTAGATGCATGTGGTTTCTGGCCATGCCCTGATGTGTTTAGCTTTTTAGCATGCCACAGTCCATCAGAATAGAGCCTCAGAGGGCCCTGAGGACAGATGGAAGGCCCAGGACAGGCAGGAAAATCATGTTCTGCTCCTTTAAAGGGAAATGGTCTTCTATTAAAAAACATTGTGGGCTTGTGTTTTCTTGTGGTTTCTGTGCCTCTGTGTGTGTGTGTGGTTTAGAGAGAGATAGTGAGCTATCATCTTGCATTCTAAGAGGATTTAGATACAAGAAATACACAATACATTTGTAGTTCTTTGGTTATTTCTAAAGTAAGATGTGAAAAATACAAAATCCTACTCCCGGAAAGCAGCAAAATTAGTTTTATATAATATATCGTCTATGGGTAGATTCTAAAGTCTATATCCCCATCCCTCAAACAAAAAGCCATGATTTGGTTACTCTGCTGCTGCAGTAACTGTTCAGCATATTAACTATTTTTGGTCTCAGTGTCAGTGCCATGACTTATGAATATAAACAAGATATTAAGACATGTAGACATGGAGATTGTTTTTCAAATGTTATGGGAATTGTGTTAAAATTTGTATAAAAGTAAAAGTATATAGATACATGATACAAGATAGATTTATTGATAATTTTACAACACACGGTTGTATAATGAGATTTTGTTTTGTAGTTCCCTTTATGCTACTAAAAAAATGATATACAGTAGATCAGTGAATAAATAATAAGTCATAGAAATGAAAACTATTTTACATGGTGGAGTGCTGAGGATGAATTAAGGAGTGCGCAGGCACCTCACCAATATCACTGATGCTGGTAGGTTGCTGATGCTGGTAGGTTGGTACCAATGATATTCTGAGTAAATTTTATCACCCGCTGCGGAGCCCTCTGGTCCTGGGCAGTGCACATCCCATGCCAGTTTGTGATGTTTCCAGTCTGGATGCTTTCTATTGCTCCTCTGTAAAAGTTAACAAGAACTTGGCACAGGAATTTTGCCTTCTTAAGGTTCCTTAAGAAATACAGTCGTTTCTGAGCTTACTTGACCATGGTGGCGATGTGTGATGACCATGACAGGTTCTCTGTGATGATGATTCCCATGAACCTAAAACTGCTCACCTGCTCCACCTCAGCTCCACTGATGTAGACAGGTGTGTGTGTCTTTGCCTCCTTTTTCCTAAAATCAACAATCAGCTCCTTGGTTTTGCTGACGATGAGCAGTAGGTTGTTCTCTGTGCACCATTCTGCAAGACTGTTGACTTTCTCCCGTTATGAAGTCTCATCGTTGTTTGTAATCCAGCCAATAATGGTGGTGTCATCCGCAAAGTATACAGCGTGAACAGGAGGGGGCTGAGGACATAGCCCTGAGGAGCTACAGTGTTCAGCACTAGAGTGGAGGAGGTGTGACCACCAATCCGAATTGTTTGGGGTCTGTTTGTAAGGAAGTCCAATATCCAGTTGCAGAGTGTGGTACTCAAGCCCAGAGTGCTAAGTTTTCCAATCAGTTTCATGGGGGAGATTGTGTTGAATGCTGAGCTGAAATCAGCAAACAGCATTCCGATGTAGGTGGTGTTGTTCTCAAGGTGTGTGAAGACTGAGTGGAGGGCAGTGGAAATGGCATCCTCTGTGGATCTGTTGGTTCTGAACGCAAACTGGTGAGGGTCCAGGCTGGCTGGGATGTTGTTCTTTATGTGGTGGAGAACCAGTTTCTCAAAGCACTTCATCAGAATGGGGGTGAGAGCCACAGGGCGGTAGTCATGTAGACTAGACACTGCAGACTTTTTAGGTACAGGGACGATGGTGAGTGTCTTGAAGCAGGTGGGAACAATCTCCTGTGACAGTGATATGTTAAAAATGTCAGTAATGACTAGCTGACTGGCACATGTTCTTAGTACACGGCCAGGGATGGTATCAGGCCCAGCAGCATTATGCATATTCACTCTCAGCAGGGTTTTTCGCACATCCACTGTGGATACTGACAGTGGCCGGTCTTCTGGAGGCAGAGTGGACTTATCAGCTGACTCTTTATTGGGGAGATCAAAACGAACATAAAATATGTTTAGCTCATCTGGTAACGTGGCCTCACACATAATGGGGGCGCTCCTGCTTTTGTAGCCTGTGATGTTTTTGATCACCTGCCACATACTTTTGGTGTTGGTGGTGTTGAGGTCTCTCTCCAGTCTCTCTTGATGTTTCAGCTTTGCCTCCTTGATGCCAGATTTCAGTCTTGCTCTGGCAGTGTTGTAAGTTTCCTTGTCACCAAACCGAAAGGTAGCTTTGTTGGCTCTGAGTAGAGCCCTCACCTCTCCATTCATTCAGGCTTTCTGGTTGGTGAATTATTGGGGATGATTTGCTGATGTATGATGTCATTGATGATGTATATTCCTCAAGGTTGACGTGTTTCTCCTGGGTGGCGGCATCTCGACACATCTCGAACATGAGCCAGTCTGTGCACTTAAAACAGTCCCGTAGAGCTGCTGAAGCTTCATCTGTCCACACTTGAACTGTTTTTACCGATGGTTTGACCCTTTTTATCAGCTGGGTGTTAAGTAGGTAGGAGAAGCAGGGAAATATGGCCTGATTGACCTAAATGGGGGTGAGGGAGGGCTTTGTAGCTGCCAGAAATGTGTGTGTACACATGGTCCAGTTTGTTTGTTCCCCTGGTGGGGATGTGGACATGCTGGTGGAATTTAGGTAAAATAGTTCTGAGCCCTGTTTGATCAAAATCACCAGCTACAATAAAAATACCATCTGCTTGTTTTGTCATGTGACTGCAGATGACCTCATACAGTTCCTGAGGTGCGTTTTTTGAATCTCTTTTTTGTATCTGGAGGAATCTAAACAGCAGTAACAAAAACGCTAGTGAATACTCTGGGCAGATAATATGGTCAACATCTTAACATTAAAAATTCACTTGGGGAACAATGTCCATCCACTTTAACTGCGTTTGTGCACCAAGCATCATTGCTGTAAACACAGAGTCCACCTCCTCTTGTCTTACCAGAGTCTTGTGTTCTGTCAGCGCGGAACAAGCTCCGCCCGTCAAGTGTGATAGCTTCATTTGGGATGTTGTGATACAGCCAGGTCTCAGTAAAGATGAGGGCACACACACTCTGATTTCCTGTTGTTGAGTCTTATTTCATCCATTTAATTTTCCTGCGACCGGACATTAGCCAGGAGTAGACTCAGTAAAGGAATAGCCTTAGGTCATATATAGCCTTGCCATGGTAATGCATAATGAGGTATAACCTAAAACCGTGTTTCCGGCTTTGGGGCTAACCCCCTTCACTTTTCCAGCAGCTGGGAAACAACAGACAAGACTTGTCTTGGTCTTGAGAAGCTGCATTTTTAACTGACACACTGTAACCTACACTGTACATTTACTGCCAGATTGACAACTTATTCACCGTCACTTTTCTGCCACTCGCTCTCTCTCACTCGCTCAACCACACGCTCACTATGCACACACATTATGCACTGAGCTACGCTACTCTTACATCACCAAGAACACAATGAAGGACATCTAATGTTTCATGTTCTTTCTTCTCGGTATGTGGTTGTTTATCACAACAAGGAGACAGCTTTGTTTGAGAAAAGGCTGCAGGCAGCAGGACAAAAGAGTTTGGGAAATCCTACATAAATGGAATGTACTTATATAGCACCTTTCTAGTCTTTCTGACTACTCAAAGCACTTCAACTACATATCTCATCCACCCAATTTCATACAGCGATGGCAGAGCCCTCGGGAGCAATTTGGGGTTCGGTGTCTTGCCCAAAGACGCTTCGACATGTGGGCTGGGATCGAACCGCCAACCTTCCGATTGGTGGACAACCCGCTCTACCACTAAGCCACAGTCGTTAGTTCACAGCCAAAACAAACATACAAACAAAAATAATGTTTATCTTTCAAATAATTTGTAATGTAATATAATATTTATAAGCATGTTTTCATTAGTGTATAATCATTAGTGTATAATCACCTGAAAATAAGAATCATTGTGTTTTCATTACCTTAGAATAAGCCGTTTTTATCTACAGAGGGAGCGGGTCCCCTTCCACGGAAGCCGCCATGTTGCACTGCCATGTTTCTACAGAGGCCCAGAACGGACAAACCAAACACTGGCTCTAGATAGGACCTTCATGTATTCAAATGGTTGCAAACTGCAACATTTCACCGCTAGATGCATCTAAATCCTCCACACTGGACTTTTAAGGTTTGGTAAGATTCACTTTCTTTTTCGGGAAAGCATTAACTGTAGCAGGTCGAGCTAAATTATACAACATGTTTGTTAACAGAGCGCCTGTCAACTGTGCATCTGTTCATTACAAACTAAATGATGCTAGAGGATGCGGGAGGAATGGATTAAGGGTCCGGAGGGAGGGTCGAGGGACGAAGGGATGAGGGAATGATGGATGAGGGATGAAGGGGTGAAGGGAGGAAGGGTGAGGGATAAATGGATGAGGGGAGAAATCAGGGTCATGGACAGATGAATGGAGGAGTATGATGATGGACCAGAGCCAGCTGGTGGCAGGAGGACAGGAGCGAAGCAGGGGAGTCGAGACTGAGTTGGGGAGCCGTCTCTTCATGTGCTCTGATTCAGATAGAACCGAAGGGGAAGGGAACGGATAAGATGTGCTTAAATACTTTTGCACGGAAATGGGATGTATTCAAGGCGTGGTCTTTGTTCCCAAACCTAGTTATAAAACTTTGGTATACTGTCCTAGCTGAGGTGTTGTAACATTAAGTAGACAGCAAGCCAAGCTACTTTCACAACCACACAAGTCAGGACATAGCTTTCTTGCTCCAAATATTTGATGAGGACTCCATGTGCATAAAGTAATAGAGCCATGTCATACTCACCCCTTCACTGCTATGAGTTTCTCTTTTTAACATACTGTTCTCATTCACAGATTCATTTCTTCTTTGGCATTTTTATTTGTTTGATGTCAATAAAATTCAATACTTTCTGCACTTGTTTCACGTTAAAAGCCTGCCAGCCGACTTAGAACAAACCAACACATGCCACAGAATATATAGCTTCAGCAAGACCTAGTTATGTCCCGAAGTGCCTTCCATTCTCTGATCAAAGTCTTCTAGAGAGGTGACCTCTCTCTGTGCTCACTAGCCAGCTGTCTGAGCTAAAACAAGCAGGGCCTCTTGACATTCAATTCATTATTGTTGACTGTCTAGTAGAGAAGCAGGCCAGTGAAGGGCCATTTGTCTAGTTCATTGACCAGCATAAACAATACAGGGCATTTGAGAGTGTGGACCTGCACAATCTGTATAATATATATAAGCCTCTGATAAGAGGTAAACTAAATGGTTAACCAACCAATAAGCCCTCAGCTCAGTTGAGAAATCTTATAACAATAATAATAATAAAAATAATGATAATAATAACAATAAACTTCATTTGTATAGCACCTTTCATACAAGAAATGCAGCTCAAAGTGCATTACTATAAAGAAATTACATGCACTGAGTGCTTCACATGAAAATAGACATAGAATGAACAGGGATAGAATGCCATCTAACATCTTTAACTGTAAAAAATCCAGACACACAAAAGTATATGAAAAATATGTATTGCACTGATGTATGTAAAAAGCATATGCTAACATGTTAAACTAAGATGGTGAAAATGGTAAACATTATACCTGCTAACATCAGCATGTTAGCATTGTCACTGTGAGCATGTTAGCTTGCTGATGTTAACATTAAGCTTAAAGCATCCCTGTGTGTAAGACCCCATTTTCACTGAGTCACTTCATACATCTTGGATAGCTATCTGAACTCAAAAAATGGAAATGCATCCAAGAAGCATTCAGGACTGATTGTCTCAAGCCACCTCAGGAGGAGGTTTGAGACGCATTGTAGTCAGATGTTGAAAAGGTGTAAATACATCCATCTATCCACGACACAGTCTGTGCAGTCTAAGCAGTCTGTGGAAATATCCACTCACTGCCTGATTTTCTTAAAATATCCATGGTCTGTCTCCTCTGTCCTTGTGATAACAGAAGCTAAAGTTACACTAAATTAGCCGTCGTTCCCTGTCTCATTAAAGCAAGAAAAAAAACCCTGCTCCAACCATTTCTACACATATAATCAAATACAAGGCGCACCGAGCTGCTGTAGCCTTTATCTGATCCCTGATCAGTGAATTATCTTGTGGTAGTTTTGGTGTTGACACTTCCTGTTTTATTTTGTAGTAGTCTCCTTCCCTTGTGTGTCTTGTGTTTTTACTTCCTGTCTGTGTTTTCCCTCCAGTTTTGATTGTTGGTCCTCCCTTGATTGTTTGCACCTGTGTCTCGTTGTCTCACCTCCCCTTGGGTATTTAGTCTGGGTCTTTTCTTTGTTCTGTGTTGGATCATTGTGGTACACATGGTGTTGTTCCTTGCCAAGCCCTTGACTGTGTTATCTTGGATTCTTTGTTCTGCGGTGGACCTTGTTTGGATTTTGGATTTTGTCTGCTCACCTCTGCCTGTTCTTGCCTACATTCCACCCAACAATAAACACGGTAGTCATCCAGCTACTTCCGCTTCCTCGTCATCTGCTTTTGGGTCCACATACTTCTCTACCTGCATATAGCACCTCGCATACGACATATCTGTATGGGTGAGGGAGTGGCGTGAGTTAGAGCTGTGAAGACAATGAAACTTCCGTCTCACTCATATCATAAATACAATTCATTCATGTGTTTGTTACCAAACAGTTTAAGGTGCATTTCTACCTCTTTCCGGACTGGATGAGGGCCGACCCTGATTTGCATGTAGCCTGGGAAAACAAAGACGGATTGTAATCAGATTTGCAATCAGGCCAACAAAGACGCCACATAAGTGTAAATGAAAGTGTCTTAAATCTCATCTGGATTTTATCTAGATACAAGGAAATGACCAGTGTAAATGGGGCCTAAACAGCCTCACAGAGCTGCTAGCATGGCTGGAGACTCTTAGTCTGTATCTAGAAATATTAGTTTGTTAGCACCATCGTGAATTATGCAAAATTTCAAGTAGATCATGACCACAGAGTTATGGCCATGTAAATGTACTGTTCTGTTACTGCAGCAACTACTAGTGATGAAATACCATAAATTGGAGTTGAAATGTGCTCATATCAACGACATTTGCTAACAATTACAAATACTTTAATAACAGTTTATGTCAAATAGGCTGTGCCAATAAACATTTGTATGTACGGCAACAATGGTTAGTCAGTAGTACTAACACAATGTGTAGATAATGGGATAAAGTCGCAATTTATAGCTGAAAAGATAATTCCACAAAACTAAGAGTACTGTAATACTCTACTGTAAATATTACTGTCAAACCTTTAAAGGTTTGACAGTAATATTTGTGAAATGCAGGCATAACAATAAACTCAGACAGTGGTGGAGTGGTGCTGGAGAAACAAAGAGCTATAACTGACAAAGGTCACAGAAAGGTGCATTTATAAATGTCACTTTTATTCCCAGAACTAGATTAATTTGTCTTTTTCTAAACATAATGGTTGTCCATGTGTGAATGTCCTTTTAAGATTACTTTGATTAACAACCATTCTGCTTCTTTAGCATCCTATCAACTGGACAATTGGTCTTCTGCTGATTGAACAGATTCTAATTTCTGATCAATGATAGTGGGTGAAAAAGTCATGGTCAGCAGGCAAGGCAGGCTGTCATTTTAACAATCATTCAAATAGCAAAGCCTGTTGGACCAAGCAGGCAGATGGTGTGACGGCCAGCCAGTCAGTCCTACAATTTTAATCAAAATGATTGAAGTGAATCTGAAAAGAAAATGCTCTCAATTTATCCAACTAAACATCAACCTAGAATGATAGTTTGAGATGCACAAGAAAAATTCTGTTTTATTTCAACCTGGCGTATTTCCCACACTTGTGGCTATCACAGCTCTATTGGTCTTGCTAACTTTGCACTCTCCATCTCCACCTGAGCTGCAGGAGCCTCCCATAGCTTTTCAAATAAACCTGAACACTTGTCTCTGAGTCTGACTGAAAGTAAACACAGGGAGTAGCCGCCTGGAACACCCATTGCAGCTAACTCTATAGGGATCTACATCTGGAGCAACTTGCCAGTTGACCTAACCACCCTGCATATTCATCTGCGCATGTGTGAGGCTGACTTTCACTGCAGTTATACTGTTTTTTAAGGAATCTCAGAAAGCTAAATGCAATGGTGGATTATCCCGTGGGCTATTATGAGGACGATTGCGAGTAATTTCACTTTGATAGCAGACTGTATTTATTCAATCTGGAGTACACAAAGAGGAAGCTAAATACAATGGAAGAAGAAAAATAAAGAATGGAGGAAGAGGCAAAAAGACGGCGTATGTCAGGAAACTGACAGTGTTCCTGTGCTCACTGCTCTCCACAGCCGACTGAAGGCGCTTTCAGACACAATGCGATTTGCATTACGCTCGCCGCTGGGTTCAGTGCACATCTGCTAGGGTTTTCAGGGAAGTCGCAGAAGACAGCGCAAAATAGGCGGGGTATTCAAAACTTTGAGGGCGAGTCATTTTGTTGTTGCCAGCAACGCTAGGTTTATCATAGCCTACACATATGTATGAGCTACCTATTAAAAAACACCTGATATGCCCACTGGAAACGTGTTTCCTCATCACCTCATGCCCACCTCATCAATACCTCTCTGACAACTGGTTGTTTTCCTAGCACTCTAAAAGCAGAGAGAGTGAACCTCTTTTAAAGAAACCCACACTCAACCCTAAATAATTACAGATCTGTCTCTCTTCTTCCATTTCTTTCTAAAACACTTGAGTGTGCTGTCTTCACTCAGCGTTCTATATATCTCCACAAAAGCAACCTTCTTGACTCCCACCAGTCTGGTTTCAAGGCAGGCCACTTAACTGAGACTGCCCTCTTTGCCGTCACAGAGGAACTCCACACTGCTAGAGCAGCCTGCCTCTCCTCCGCCATCATCCTGTTGGACCTTTCAGCAGCGTTTGACACAGTGAACCACCAGATCCTCCTCTCCACCCTCCAAGAAGTGGTAGTCTAAGCCTCTGCACTCTCCCTGTTCACATCCTACCTCAAGGACCCCACTTACAGGGTAACTGGGAGAGAATCTGTACCTGAGCATTGTAGCCTCACTACTGGGGTCCCTCTTTACACCAAGTCACTTGGCTCTGTTATTCACTCCCACTCCCACTCAACTATTTCTGTCTTTTCCCCGTTCTGAAACCCAGGTGGCAGCACAAATCTCTGCATATCTTGACTGACTTCTCTCAGCAGTGTCTGCACACCACCACAACCACGACAAGTCTGAGCTGCTCTTCCTTACAGGGATGGCATCTCCCGTCCATGACTTCTCCATTACCATTGAGAACTCTGTGGTGTCTTCAGCTCAGACAGCAAAGGAACCTGGGTGTGACACTGGATGACCAGCTATCTTTCCCTGCCAACATTCCTGCAGATTCATCCTCCACAACATCAGGAGGATACGTCCGTTCCTCACCCAGGAGGCGGCGCAGGTTCTGGTCCAGGATCTTGTAATCTTGCACCTAGACTACTGCAATTTGCTCATATCTGGTCTCCCCACATGTGAGCTCTGCAGCTCATTCAGAATGTAGCAGCCGGCTGGTCTTCAACCTACCCAAGTTCTCCCATACTACACTGCTCCTCCGCACCCTGCACTGGCTACCGGTGGCTCAGGCCCATCTTACATCCAGGACATGGTCAAACCAAATACCCCAGCCCGTCCACTACACTCGGCTACTGCCAATCAGCTTATTATTCCCTCACTACGAGGGAGTAGCAAGTAAGCAATCACGAATGTTTGCGGTCCTGGCACAACAATGGTAGAGTGAGCTCCCCATTGACATCAGGACAGCTGTACACATATTCTGTCGCAGACAACTCATCTGTACTGACTGCACCTTAGCCCATTTAAAAAAAACCTTATTGTTTCTAAATTTAGCACTTGTAGCAGTTCAGTGTATTTGATGAAGCTGATGTACTTGCATGATTCTTCTTCTTCTTTCCACATGGTTGAATCCAATTATTGCTTATCGCTTTGGATAAAAGCATCATCTAAATAAATGTAATGTAACGTAAATGTCACGCTGCAATAAGATTGTACAGTACACTTCATTGCAGATTAGAAATTTCAGTCCAAAACAAGGTTACATGTGAAGGAAAAGTATATGCAGCCACACAATTCCACAACCTGCTGCTTTACCACAGCCATAGTTACTGTCATTACTATTGTCTGTTTTCCCTCAAGCAATAAAATATTTTTAAGTCTCATTCAGCGTTTTTTTCAGTAACATCCCAGAAATGTGCATCTCCACAGCCATAATGGGCAAAAGACAGATGCATTCCAGCATCATCAAGTAGCCTACATTTTGATAAAAAAGTGTGAAGCCCAGAAGAAGCCCTGTGATTGTGTTTTAACATGGTTATATGCTTTTGCATCACCAGTCTATGGAAGATACACTGTACTGCTTGCAATGTGAGAGATGACAGCCTCTCCTTCCTGTAGTGGCTGAGAGTTTGATGGTCGGTGTGACAATCACCAGTTTACCAGGAAATAAAAACTGCAAGCAGTTAAAATGTCCAGGCTACATGCAGAAAATTAAGCTTTCTTCTGTTTACGGACAGCGTGTCGCAGTGACTGTGTATGTTTCTGTGTTTGACTGTGTTGGCTGTACTCTGACAGCTGCTGAGCTGTTGCATCTCTCAGACTGGTGCGTGGTCGCTGCAGATTGGGACTGACATGCTTTCATGAAATGCATACCATCTGCGCGGAGGTTACCGTCAATAGAAGTATAGAGCGAATTAATAACATTTCAGGGTGCAGGAAACTTTCACTGAATGGAAGTGTAATGTGAAGATAAGTTTCAAATGATTTCTCTTAGTAAGACTTGATATGTGGCTTTTTACTGGGTCCAAAGGAAAAACTGTGAAAATGTTTAGCGCCACAGACACGATGAGTCTGTTTCAGAAAGACCTGGCTGATCTTTCCTGGAATGTCAAACAATGTGTTTTAAACCTTGTGTTCAATTATAAGCATAATTTTTTTTACATTCAAAGTGGTTCAAACTATACACTTGGTTGGCATGAGCGGGGCAGCATGGCTACAGTATTGATTACACAACACATATGGCATTTACAATTCACATTTGACATCACCAACAGCATAAGTCAGCTTATGGATCAAACTGCTGTATTGTTAGAGCCTTTTCTACAACAATGGCACATGACTACAATCATTAGGGTTAGGGAAATATTGCAGTTATGGTTACGAAAAAGCAAACATTAACTGTTGGTCTCTGATGAAAGTAAGACACACTACACGCCCATCCACCATTCCAACATCCACACTCACTTTCTGCCTCACTATAAAGGGGAGTCTACTATTTTAGCCTGAAGGTGGTGCAAGAAGGAAGGTGGGAATTCTATTCTGGGAACCGAGAGTATTCATGCCAACTTTTATGCCAGTGTGGGCAGCTGATGTTGAGCTTTCTCACTGTGAAAGTGTTGGACCAACAGGCAGACTGCCCAAGATTACCATCCTTAGTGCCTAGTCACATTAGAGAATGACCCAGCAAACTTAATTTGCACTTATTGCGAAATAGCTTGTGCTGGAAGCTTAGTGATATTGTGGCTACTTGCAGGGCATTTTCCAAGGTATAGTAGCATATTCATCAGTAATTATTCTAAACACAGTCGGTCAGTTTATTACGTAACAGCAGCTGAACAACATTTTTTACAGCAGAATTTATTAGTATGAGCTTAAGGTTGCACTCTTGTTTTACAACCTTTTAACTTAAAAAAAAAAAAAAAAAAAAACAATTGAGTCAAGCGAGCAGAATAAAGGGCCATTTTGTTGACCACATCTTTGGCTGGTTACATTAGTAAGCCAATAGGTCAGTGTGGACTCACAACTCAAACCACAAGTTTCATGTTGACTGTCATGAATAAAAGATGCTGTCCCATTAATGACAACCACAGTCCCTTTGTCTCTAACATGAAACACTCAGTGAAAGGCTTTGGTGTACAGTATGTAAGCAGTGTAAAATCATTCCAAAATGAGCACCAAAATTGCACCATCTGATATAAACACAGTCTCTCCACTTACCTTTGCGCAGTCATGTTTGTTTGGCATTGCACTGCCACTGTGTTTGCGTTACCTCTGGCTTTGAGCTGGCAGGAAAATAAGGCCCATAATGTTCTACTAAAACATCTGAATCCTGTTGCAGCCCACTACTGGGAATGAACTCACATATTTATTAACTTATTAGGTAATTAATTTGTTCATTCACCCCTAATGGCCTTAAAGAATGTACAAATAAATAATGTAAAGCATGCATTGCTTACAGAGGATACACTGAACCATCATTCCCTGAAACCATCCCACCAAATAACAAACAATGGAAATACACGAGTTACTCTCACCTGGGAAAAAAAAAAATGAAAACAAAAGTCTGAAAGCAGCATGCTGATGCAAGGAACACCTTGCAAGACAAAGAAATGAGGTAGGTAGTGTATAATATGGGAATGCACATACTTTGTACTAAAGCAAAGCCTCAACATACCTGTCCAAGGAGCTGAATGAACTGACATTGTATTGTGCTTAGACCTACGGCAGAGCGAATCAATCTGTGGATGTTAAAGAGTAACTACACCCACAAAAGTCGTGTTTGAGTAGTGAACTTCTATTTATTACTTAGCACAGATATAATAAAACAACACTAGTCATAGCAATAGTTTGAGCACAAGCTGCTGGAAGTTTTCACCTCACACTCAGTGTGCTACCGAGTGAATGAAATGTCATCAGTTATCAATATGTGCCAAACGTTGGGTGAGCATTTCTATGGACGCCCAGTATTCATGTTAAATGATGCTTTGACCCATCATCAGACCCTGCACTGGGTATTAGGGTGTGCTGTCATACATCTACTGAACCCTCTGACAGGTAACACCATTCTCTATCTCTGACCTAATGCACCTCACCTTATCCTCACCTAAGCAAGGAGCAGATACTCGGCAGCATGACCTGGCCTTATATCTACATTGTATCTGCTCAGGTGGTTAAACTCAAGTGGCTGGGTCAACTGGCATTCACAACTTCATGTGAATGCCATGGCCTGCTCAGCTGTCCAACCACCATCACTGTATATCTGGTTCCACTAGTCTTACCAATAGATGCTAGTTAGCAACCCGTCTGGTATGAATTTGTGTGTGTGTAAGAGTGCAGGCAAGTGGTGTTTGGTTAAGTTGGGCCCATGACACAGAAGGCTCAACAGTGTCTTCCAGCATTCCAGAACCACCCCCCTCTTTACCTGAACCCTTCTTAGCAGGTTATATTCACATCACCAGCTACCATCATCAGCTGACAGTATGCTGGTTAACAACAACCAGCTAATAACATGCTAAGCAAACTAGTATGTGGCTATCACCAACATCATGCTGCTCAACCCACCATGCAACTATCATTCTCAGCTACTTAACCTTAGCAAGCAACAACACATACACTCCTGTCTACAACATCACCAACTAACACCATCAGCTAACAAGATGCTAATCAACAATAACCAGCTAACTTGTTAATGTTATAATACACAGGGATTCTGGACCCAAAAGCACGATTCAAAAACTTAGTGGTTAGTCTTTGGTTTATTGTATGAACAAGTTGAAAGAGTAACCAGGTGTGTGGAGGAAAGCTCTGTGAAGCCAGAATGATTCCCAGGTAGGCTGGGCGAGGACAGCAGGCTGGAGTGGAGCAGAGGTGAACCCGTGGTGAAAAGCTTCTGAAGAGACAGCGAGCAGATCGGATTAATCACAGACTCAGGAAACATGCAGGAAAACTTTCTACAATACAAGCTCAGGAGCAGAGACGTTGTACCGCTAGTGTAAACAGACGATCTGGCAAAGACTGGTGAGAAGAGCCGGGTAGATGCACTGCATGGTCTTGACTGATGGATGGAGAACAGGTGAGTAGCAGCAGATGAATCGCAGGTGTGTCGGATTCTGAGTGGAGGTTCGCCCGAGGCCACGCCCAGCCAGCACACACACACAGGAGGGGAACCAACAGGGGACCAAGGAGTGGTACAGCTGTACTATGACAGTTAAATTAACAAGCACGTTAAGCTAACTAGCATGCAACTTGAGTCACCAAATAAACCAAACAAGTTCTGCTAACTAGCACATTAAGATAACTAGCATGTTAGCAACATGTTACGCTAACCAGCATGCTGCCTGAGTCAAATAAATCCAACAATCCTCCTCAGCTACCTCATCTTAGCAATCAACAAAGCATACACATCTGTCAACACCATCTATCATCATGTTAAGCTAATAATATGTTAGGCTATCTACCATGCTGCCATCTAGCATGCTATCTAGCATGCTGCTCAATCCACCAAACAAACAAACAAACAAGCCTCTTGAGCTACCTCATCCTAGCGAGCAACACCATACACTTCTGTCTATAACATAACCAGTTAACATTAGATTCTGCACTTACCTATAGTCACTCACCTGTCTTCTAACCCAGAGCTTTAGGTGCCATCCTCTTATACTCAGTTCAGTTAACAGGGACAAAACAGATTTTCCAACAAAACCCCTAAGGCCCACCTACACTGGGCGGACCTTGGGTTTCCAACCACGCTCCTCTGTCTCTGCTGTCAACTCTATCTGTGCTTTTTCCTCTCATAGTGAAAGATAAGCTATATGCTCAGTATAAAAGTAGATTGGTGGAAGTGTGAGCAGTCACTTTGTAAAATCATGATCAGCATGATATCATACATCCCCAACTGTAAGTAAAATATAATAATATGTTTTGTCACCTTCGACTATGGTAAATGTACTGTACTTGTATAGCACCTTTCTAGTCTTCCGACCACACGCTACATATCACATTCACCCCATATCTGATGGCAGATGGGGTAACCGCTACCAAAGAAATTAACTAATCATTCACACACACTCACACACAGCCCTCGGAGGAGTTTGGGTTTCAGTGTCTTGCCCAAGGATACGTCGACCTGTAGGCTGGGAGAAGCCGGGATCGAACCACTGAACCACCGACGATTGGTGGACGACCCGCTCTACCACTAAGCCACAGTCACCCGCAATGTGTGTACGTTCAGCCCGCTATGTTCAGTATGACGTCATCAAGTGGAGCAGTGAGTGACTGATGACTAGTGATAGAAGTATCCATATATAATGAATATGAATGTGCTAATAGCTCAAAAACATTTTATGTGTTTATTACTCTTAAAATCTGATTGTTGTGCTTCGTAAGGAAAGCAGTGTAACTGGGTTGCTTAAATGGGCTAAGTAGCCCATAATACTAATACTAATAAGTTTTCTCACAATACCAACAGTCAATTAGACTTAATTGATATTGAAGTTGATATACTGCTGATTTGTATTTTAGCTCACTCTCCTCTGTTGAAGTCTCAGTGTGAGCCAGAGCAGATGGATCTTCCTCATCATCACCTCTTTTGTCCTCATGGCCCCATTCAATCTTCATGACAACTCAATGTTCAAACCAGATGTGGGAGACCAGATGTGTTGGATTGTCTGTTTCAGAAAGTTACAAAAGCTGTCAGAATGCCACAAAGTCTAAGGAGCTGGTTGTAGATCTACGAAGGGCTAAGGCACCAGTGACCCCGGTTTCCATCCAGGGGGTCAGTGTGGACATTGTTGAGGACTACAAGTACCTTGGACTACATATGGACAATAAACTGAACTGAGCTAAGAACACTTAAGCTCTTTACAGGAAGGGCCAGAACCGCCTCTATTTTCTGAGGAGGCTGAGGTCCTTCAACATCTGCCGGACAATGCTGAGGATGTTTTATGAGTCTGTGGTGGCCAGTGCTATCCTGTATGCTGTTGCATGCTGGGGCAGCAGGTTGAGGGTAGCGGACGCTAACAGACTCAACAAACTGATCCGTAAGGCCAGTGACATGTGGGGGTGGAGCTGGACTCTCTGCCGGTGGTGTCAGAGACAAGGATGCTGGCCAAACTACATGCCATCTTGGACAGTGTCTCCCACCCACTCCATGACGTGCTGGTCAAACAAAGGAGTACCTTCAGCGAAAGATTCATCGCCCCAAAAAGCACCACAGAGCGCCACAGGAAGTCATTCCTGCCTGTGGCCATCAAACTCTTTAACTCCTCCCTCTAGGTGTTAGTCTATATGACCCTAAGTCATTAAACTGGACATTGAACCATTAACGTCACTGCAATACTTGAAATAATTGTGTAATATTCTCTGTTTAATACTCCGGTGCAATATACTCTATTTCAGTTTAATTTATTGATATTCTATTACTGCTGTGAAATCCACCGTCTCATAATCATCTTAATAAGCTACACTTAACTTGACAGTACATGCACTTACTTATTACTTATATTGTTACATTGTATTATTATACCGTACATACTTATCATCAACTAGTAAATCCACTTTGTACTTAATTTTATACTTATATCCACATTGTACTTAATTTATCTTGCCTGTATTATAGTGTATTATATTTTGATTTGTTTAGTTCTTCTATTCCTGTGTGCACTGACGTGATAGTGAGCAGCTGTAACAAAAGAGTTTCCCCTCGGGGATCAATAAAGTTTTTCTGATTCTGATTCTGAGAAGCAGCTGTCCTCGATTATGTCATCAGAAAGACAATTGAATGGGTGTAATTAATGGATGCAAAGGAGACATACCAAAGAGAAAACTCCAAAGTTGACTATCTGCTGCAACTTTGTCACATAGAAATTACATTTCAATTCACTTCAATTCAATTTTATTTATATAGTGCCAATTCTTAACAGAAGTTATCTCACTGCACTTTTCCTATCGAGCAGGTCTAGACCGAACTCTTTATAATATTATTTACAGAGACCCAACAAATCTCACCATGAGCAAGCACTTGGCGACAGTGGCAAGGAAAAACTTTAAGAGGAAATGTAATGAATTACTTTCATCGCTGCTGTGTTAGCTTTAAAGAGAGAGAGAGAGATGGAGAGAGAGGGTTTTAGAGAGAGAGAGGTTTTGGGGGAGGGGGTGGGGAAGAGGGAGGCACAATGCAAATACCACCTAGAATTTTTTAAATAGTAGAAATGTAATTGTAGTGTTGACATTAATAAATAAATAATAATAGGAATGACAGCTATAGGAAAAACAATGTCAGTATTAAGTATTAATGTCAGTAGTAACAGAGCCAATAACAACAACTGTAGTAGCAGTTGGCGAGCAGGAACACGGGGGCAGCAGGTGGCCCACAACCACAGATCCAGTCTCTGCAGCTCTGGAGGCAGAAATACCTGCTGAAAGCAACAGGTGGAGAGAGGAGAGAAACGAGAAAGCACAAAACTACAGGAGAGAGAAGATGTTGAGTTAGTAACATGCCGTAATGGGATAAAAATGTATACAGACAGAGAGGGAGAGAGGAAAGAGGTGCATCATGGGAAGTTTTACAGTAGTCTAGGCCTATAACAGCATAACTAAGGGATGGATCAGGACTCACCTGAGCAAGCCCTAACCATAAGCTTTATCAAAGAGGAAAGTCTTAAGCCTACTCTTAAATGTGGAGATGGTGTCTGCCTCCCGAACCCAAACTGGGATCTGATTGCACAGGAGAGGAGCTTGATAGGCTCAAACAAGCCTAATGAAAATATGCTATTGAGTTGGATTATGGGAAATGTAGGATCCAGTGTTTTGGGGGCTTGAACCATACTATGGACTAAAAGTCAGGATATCTCGGCCTCGGCTGCTGTAATTTTGACCATTATTTAACTTTATGGAATTGCAACCACTGGAGTATCCCTCATGTAAGGTATGAGGTGTTAGCTTGACTTGCCAGCACGTATGACAATGCACAAATGGGTACACAAGTTTCCAAGACAAGCTGCAAATTTAGATTTAGTAAAGGCCCAACTGTTTAACAGCAAATGTGCATGCTAAACATTTATAAACTTCTAATTATTAATTTATTTTGTCATTTGTTTTGTTTGGAAATGTAATTGCAGTCTGAGGCCTGTTTCAGATTGCAGGTTTAACAAATTCTGAGCCTAATCCTGAATCTTGAGTTGATTAAGAGATGGGAGTTTTCAGTTCCAGAACAGCTGATAAGAACAAGTTCAATCAACTCTGAGTAGGTTGAACCTGATGGAAGCGCATTCACAGTGAACATAAAAGCCATCATCAGTGGAGCGCAGATAACAATTCAATTCAATTAAATTTTATTTATATGGCACCAATTCATAACAGAAGTTATCGCATTGCACTTTTCCTATAGCGCTGGTCTAGACCATACTCTTTATAATATTACAAGATTCACTATGGCAGAAAGTGCAAAAAAGAGCAGAGCATCATATTTCTCTCCAGCGGAATTAGAAATATTAATGACCGCATATGTAGAGTATGAGCATATTTTCTGGGAAAAAGCTAACACTGCAGTAGCAGCAAGACATTGTGAGTTGCCATGAGAACAAATTGCTGACAGAGCCAATGTGTAAGTTTCAAACACTAAGTTTATAAAGCGTCATCCACTCATAAGTCTCTCTTCATTAGTCACTTTCCACAAATGATGGCAAGTTGGTGGGATGTTTTCTTATTTATGCATAATATATATGAAATGCCTATATAAAATATATAAAAATATTTTAACATGTTAACATTTTTTATATTTTTTAATATAATTTGCTATGCCCTCTTATTCAGCTGTATTCCGATGGGGACCAAGCAAACTTGGCAGTAACTTAAGATCAAACCAAAAAATATATTACAGACGGGTAAGAAATTTTGCCTATGGCTACTTCATTTTTCCAATGTTAAGCTTAAGTTAGATAAATTGTAGAATTTCACTCTAGCCAACAGGAGGAAAGCTGAGGCCTGAAAAATGGGTGGCAGGCCACCACCACCACCTCTCACACAGGTCGAAGTACACACTTTGGTTAAGGTTAGGGAAATTTCAGTTAAATGCTACTAAAGTAAACGCATTGTATGTCATGCTTCAAGTTACAGTTGACTTTTTCAATATTTAACCAAGACCACCATCTTTCCCTAACCTTGCGGTGTGAGTGTCTATACAGAAGCATATAAAAAATTTAATAATACTGTAGTTGCTATAAGAAAAAGATTGGATATTTTGGTGGAAAACAAATGCAACATGTTGTCAGTGAACATCATATTCTCAAACGTTCAGTATCAACATTTTGCGACTTGACGTTCCCTAATTATGTCGATAGAAAACATAATCCAGTTGACATGGTTGCCTGTCTGTTTGTAATGATAATTTATTTGTGATTTAATATATAAATGCAAAGAAACAATTACAGCAAGTTAAGTTTTGTTTTTCTCATTCAATTGCTAGCTCACTTGATCACTCTCATCATGCTCTCTCTCTTTATTTGTCCTCTTTGCAGTATAGTCTGGAAGCTTACTACATGGTTTTGCTTTCAATGTCAATAAACATCACAGGAAATGTCCACCCTTTATCTTAATATTGATTTGACCAGTGCTGCTTACCTTGGGAATGAAGCAGTACAGAAGTTGTAGCAGTCAGTCTGCAATACGGAGGACTGGGCACTCCCCCCAAAAGTCCCAGGACCTGTCCCAGGAATGTCCTACCCTTAGAGCAGGGACTTGTTTGGCACCACAAACTATTGCAGATGAGCTACATTTAGTCCTTGGTTTCTCTGACTGAATCATACACATGTAATATTTTACTCTAGTAGAAGTACTATTACTTTAAAAAAATTTTACTCAAGGAAAAGGAAACTTAATTGTGTAAAAATGTACTTACATAGTAAACATTAGAATTGCTGGTTTTTAAAAATACTAAAAAAGTACTAGTACACAAAAAAGAACAACTTTTTTACAGTAACAAGAGTAAATGTAATGAATTACTTACACCCCTGATTTTAACAAAGTAAATCCACTGATCGTAATGTTTCTTCAGTCCATAATGTCACTGTCTTAAATTGTGGTGTGACCAGGCTCTTAGTCATTACCACAGTTTGAATCTTTAACGTCATCTTTTTCACAGTATCCATAGTGTTGTGAACAATAGTGCCGCAATCTTACAGAAGCCTTCAGATGCCATTTTGTTTTTCTGTTAAATAATGGAACACTGTATTCTTTATGGCTGTTTTAAAGCTATTATATTCAACTTTTATTCTGATGACAGAAATTGTGTTCTCAGCTCCGCCCTCCTCCCTCACACTCGGTCTTGTTCCCGCCCAGCACTTGTCAATCATCTTGATGAGCTGTCAACTACACTGAGGATGCAGTGAGCAGCATCCATGCAGTAAAGTCTCCACACACAAAAATCTCTATCAGTCTCTCATTCTGTTCATTCTGTTGTTTGTGTATTTAACTTAAGCAGGATAGAATCAATCTCACATTTCCTCCGCTTTCTGTACCTTTCTCTCTGTCTCGCTCTGTCCCTTGTTGTCATGGTAACCTAACCGGCATGAAGCTGTTGGAGAGCTGATTTTGTCGACAGCCAGCATCCTTGTTCACAACTGACATCGATCACACTGTCTCTCTAATGACCAGTCTTTTCTCTCGCTGTCACTATCATGCTGGGAGTGTTACAATGCACGCAATTTTTTCATACTTTGTTTTTACACCTCTTTTAGTAATATGTGGATAGTAATTGCGACTGTACAGTAGAAAAGCATGGTTGAAGAGGTTTTTGTTTTGATGCCTACATGGGTTTACCGCTTGTTATTCAAGTCAGAAAATCCTAATTTGGGCAATGGGTATTTAAGCTTTGCTCTGTTTCAGTTAGTTTGTGATAATTTGATTAAACACATTTTTTATATGCACCATGTAAGCATAATATAAACTGAAACATTAAAGATATTAGAACTAGTTTTTGAAAACTTAACTTTAAAAACTTTGTGGAAACAAAATCAATTGAGAAGATGCAAAGAACATGCAAAGACTTCAATAGAGTCTGACATTTTTTAGAACCAACATCTAGTGGCCATCAGAGGAACTGCATCTTAAAGCGTCTGGCTCGTGGTTGTAGCTTGGCTACAAAGTTTGGATTGCACATTCAGAAGACTGAGGGTGCACTGGTTCTGTTATTGCCTCATTTAATGGCAGTGATACTGCACACCTGTGACCTACATGCTGTATACGTAAAGTTGATGTCAATTGAAAAAACAGCATTGAATTGAACCAAATTTAGAGACATACAGATTTTTGTTGGGATTTACAATGGTCAAGCGGACAACAAATTGTGTAGGTGCAATCAATTAATTATGAATTATCAGAATTATCAAGGATAAATAATAAAGTCCTCGGGGAGCACCACCCTTAAACAAGGGAAAAGGATAGCTAATTAATTGATTCAGTCAATAAAATACACTAAACTATCCATTTGAAACACAGATTTATAATTAAATAAATAAATAAATATAACCAAAATTACCATTAATAGCTAGCAGGTTGAAGAATTTGGACTTCAACATAGAAGAGGGTTGGCAAATTATTCACTCTTGTGCAACATTAAAGAAACCAGCATATTTATACGCAAGCATTTATTAAAAGATGAACAAAGCAAAAACTGAAAAAATGGCTGCTTGGATCCAAAACCTAATTCAAAATGGCGCCTGAACAGTGGCCGCATGGTTAGACAAAGAAAGGAAATTCAAAATGGTAGCTAGGCCATGTTTGAAAAGAGTGTGGCTCTGGTAATGTGTGGATGTGTGTGATCGGTGTAGGATAGTAGTATCCAGTTAAAAGAGAGCTAGTTAGCATGCAAAGAAGTTAGCAGTGCTGGATAGCATGCTGTGAAGAATAACACTAACTAACATCATAACAGTAACTAACATCAACTTAGCATGTGGTTACCAAATCCCACAGGGGGAAGAACATCACAACCATAAATCTCATGTAATACAAATACAAATACATGTAACGTTACATTAGTTAAACAGTCCTGTGCTTAGCCATGTACACTGTTCCTCTATGCTATGCCCATTTATTATGTTACCAGTCCATGAAGGGAAAGAAGATTGCTCCTCCTTGTTAGCTGGCCATGTGGATGAGGCGGGGAAAACTTTTGGTTCCGATTGGACAAAAGCCTTTGCTGTGCAGTTTGTTTGTGCAGATGGAGCAACAGGTCATTCCATCTGTTGTACTCCTCAAAGTTAGATCTTAAAGTCAGCTGGTAGACTTTGTGTAGTAGTCATTGGCGCTAACTAAGTATCGTTGCAGAAATCTTACGCAGGCCCTTGCGTCACTGCTGTAAGAGAGAGTTTGGTTTTGCTGTGTGTCTGCCCCAAGCAAGCCACACTGGTGAACGGCCGCTGCTGAGCAGCAGTGCTGTAGATGAAGCTAGGAGGAAAAGAGAAAGAACAATGGCCGCTGACCCTTTCATTGACCTGGTGATCACGGGTCACAAGTCAGACTGACCTATGTAGCTGGAAGCTGGGTCCATGGGGGGAGTTCACACCTACGTGTGAATACCTGGAGGATTGTGGGAGAGTTCAATGGCTCTCCTTTGTTTACAGAACAAAAGAGCATGCAGTGTTCCTAGGGATCAAACATGTTTTCCCTATCACACGTGGAGCCAATTTGAGCACATCTTCCTGATGACTGACAGCTAGCAATATTTAAGTAACTCTCTCTCTCTCTCTCTCTCTCTCTCTCTCTCTCTCTCTTTCTCTCTCTGCTTCAGGTACCTGTTGTGACCTGAAGTGTTGGACAAGTGGAAATTTTGACCTCTTAGTGGTAATAGTTGAAAAGTCAGGGAATCACCATATTGGCCTAAATATTTTTTCTGATTATGTTAGAAAAAGCGGGGCTCATATTATATTCAAGGACTAGACAGTAATGTATTCACAACCGCAGAAGTTGTCTTTGACTGGAGTGAGTACTGTGCTACAGAGTGAGTCTGTCTGTGTGTTGCATTATGGGTTGTTTGTAGCATTAATGTTGCTAGGCTAGCAGGTTTTGCTAGCCATGCCTGTTTATTTTGTGTCTTTTAGAGTTAGTCATCTATTTGGTCAAAGCGCAGTTTAACCTACAGGAGTTTCTGCCAGCTTCTGTAAAGTGGTTTTCTGCCACGGAGCAAATACATTTCTGAGAATTGATAACAAGATGAAGTGTAACATTGAAGTGTAAATTGCCTTATCCACTAACATCCAGAATTCAGTTTGCCCTTTGGCCATCTCAAACAGACGTGTATTAGGCTTTTTTTGATCTACTCGCCTTTTGCAATGTCAAACACGTGCATAACCCTTTTTAGAATAATATATCTGCGCTTGGATTACTGGACAGAGCTGTGCAGATACAACACGTGTATGTGTGTGTCTTTCTCTCTCTCCATGCTGCATGAATGCTCATCACAACCACCATCAACAAAAGATTATTCTACAGTACCAAATTTGATAATTTGATTGCAATCTATCCAATAGTTGTTGAGATATTTCACTGGATCAAAGTATTGGATCAACAGGTCAATCAACATTGCCATCTTTGGACCCATGCTGCTACAGTGAGCTGAAAATTGACCAGGGAAATGATAAAATAACAATAGTCAGATGCTGGAGTCAATACTTTAGCAAACAGAAATGTGACAGGATATTAACCTTTTAGGTATTTATAAAAAACTGGATTAGAAACAATATTAGTACACTGTAAAAACAGAGCACACAGCTGAAAGTTAGCTTAAACCTTGTTTATTCCTGTTGTGAAACATCGTATAATTGTGAACATGAGGGTTAACAGGTAAAGTACACAATGAGGTAAATCTGGCCTCAAGTATATAACGTACAAAGTGTTTTATACATGACTGAATATAGTGATGAATCCTACTGGGCCTCAACCACTTCAGAATATTAGGTCAAATTAAAATCCAGAGCCACTTGTGAAATAAGATACTGATAATGGCACAACTTTCTTTTTCAGAGGCAAAGAGGACATATATACTGAAAATGATTGGCTGTGCAAGTGTACCCACAAACTGAAGATTTACATGAGCACTAACCACAATGCACTAGAACAGGTCAAACATACCGTAGGTCAAAGTCATCTGCTTTGGTAAATCAATGTTCATGGCATACAGAAGGCCAAAGAGATATGCAAAGGCAGTACAGAGGTCTGGTAGGTCATGCAGCATGATGGCCCCTTCCAACACAACAGCTGTATTTCGCACAAATGGACTTGTCTCTGTACTTGTCTTGTTAGATCTTAGTGCTGCATTCAACACCATTGACCATCACATCCTATTACAGAGACTGGAACATTCAATTGGCATTAAAGGAACCGCACTAAGCTGGTTTAAATCCTATCTGTCAGATTGATCTCAGTTTGTACATGTTAATGGTTAGTCCTCCGTGCATGCCAAAGTCAGTCATAGAGTTCCACAAGGTTCTGTGCTTGGACCGATTCTATTACCCTTATGTACGCTTCCTTCAGGCAATTATTTTTAGGAAACACTCCATAAACTTTCATTGTTATGCAATGATACCCAATTATATCTATCGATCAAGCCAGATGAAACTAACCAGTTAGCTAAACTTCAAGCATGCCTTAACATAAAAACCTGGATGACCTGCAATTTTCTGATGTTAAACTCTGACAAATCTGAAGGTATTGTACTTGGCCCCAAACACCTCCGAGACACATTATCTAAAGATATAGTTGCTCTAGACGGCATTGCCCTGGCCTCCAGCACCACTGTAAGGAACCTCTGAGTTATCTTTGATCAGGATTTATCCTTTAACTCCCACATGAAACAAACTTCAAGGACTGCCTTCTTTCACCTATGCAACATTGCAAAAATCAGGCACATCCTGTCTCAAAATGATGAGGAAAAACTGGTGCATGCATTTACTTACTTACATTTACTTACTTTACTTCTAGACTGGACTATTGCAATTCCTTATTATCAGGCTGCCCGAATAAGTCCCTTAAGAGTCTCCAGTTGATCCAGAATGCTGCGGCACGTGTACTGACAAGAACTAGGAAAAGAGATATATTTCTCCAATATTAGCTTCTCTGCACTGGCTCCCTGTAAAATCCAGAATAGAATTAAAAATCCTTCTCCTCACCTACAAAACTCTTAATGGTCAGGCACCATCGTATCTTAAAGAGTTCATAATATCGTATTACCCGACTAGAACACTGCGCTCCCAGGATGCAGGGTTACTTGTGGTTCCTAGAGTCTCCAAAAGTAGAATGGGATCCAGAGCCTTCAGTAATCAAGCTCCTCTCCTGTGGAATCAGATCTAACAGAGCTAACGGAGCTAACAGGGGGTTAGCGGCTTGCCCCTGGGCAACTACTCACTGGAGTGATCTGTGGGGGAAGTGGAGGGTTGGTGCTAGTCTTCGTGACGATGCCATCCCAACCTGCGGTGTTATCAGCAGTAACCGCCAAATGAGTGTCACTGCTGCGCACGCCCAGTAGTACGCAGTGCAGAGCAGTGTTGATAGCTAATCACTGTGACATGAATAGCTTATAGCTGCTGAGGTGGTGTGTTGAGCTAGAGAAATGGAGGCAGAGGGAGAGCGGGCAGAACACACCACCTTCCCCTATTTAGCCTCACCCGGGGAGGATAGGGTATATCCCCTTCAACCCAGGTGGGACTACTCAAATGGCTAACAGTGCTAGTATCTGAAAATAATGGCTAACAGCGCTAAAATGTGAAAGGACCTGCATTTCAGGGTGACATAAGGATGAGAGGCCAGGGAAGAACATGCATAGACACTGTCTTCCCCTTACTCACCTGCCTGAGTAAGGACACAGAAGAAAGCCCCATCTCTCCATGGAGTGCTTCTAGCCAACATATAACATGCATCCGAAACAGCCTGTATATAACTGTAGCAATGTGGAAATGCTTAGTGCTCAAATGGCCAAAAGAGGCATGTGGGGAGGGTATGGGAACCAGAGGCTGGGGGAGACCGCAAGCATCTGGCAGTCTCACACCCCATTTGGGATAGAAGAAGCAAGAGAAGAAGCAACCCAAACCCAGGTGGGGTGCCTCTAATCAACATATGCTGAAGGACAGCTTGTGCTTCAGTACAGTAACGTTACAGTAGACTGTAGTTCATAAGCCATGGTAGCTTTCCTAGTTGTCAAAGAATTTCCAGCGTGGACAATAATGTACACAATATGATTTTATGTCAGTCTGAATGACGTTCATCAGTTCTCTGTATTATCAAACTCCCTTGACCTGTTTGTGTTTGTATCAGCCATGTGGTCGAGGTAGGCGTACATGCCTCTCTCGCCGCTTGAATTGAGTGGGACATCCAGCATATGCGCCAGCTGAGACCCCCCCCCCTTTGGGGGTAACTGTGCATAGAACGCCATCAGTGTTAGAATAAAATGTACATAAGTTATCCCATTTATGTTTTGTTCTTAGTGACTTTACTTCTCTGAAGTACACAGCAATGCTGTGTGTGTATGTGTGTTATTAAACTTGTGTCTGTGAGAATAACAGGAATGCAACCTGCTATCCCATGACCGGCAGGGCAGGCTGATACCGTACCAGATGGTCTCGAGAGTAGTGGCTGCTCCAAGGCCGCTCTCGCAAGATAAACCTGATAACACCGCTTAGTTTTTTCTTATGTAGCAGTATACACTTCCCCCACTCCTTAGAAAACTATGTAACAGGAAAACTCCCTAAACTGAATAAAAGAGAGGAGGCTGCATAGATGCACTTCAGAGTGAGTAGGAGATGTAACTGAATGCATCTATGCTTACTCTCCTCGAGTAAAACTTAAGTTAATGCCTTTGTCTTTCTTTCCTTGTATATGATTTAAATGTTCTAGGTGTCTTGAACCTGACAATCAGTAACGTAGCTAACAATGCTAACTTTGGTAGTTGAACAAACTGAATCCATCTTTTGGTTGAAATAGTATAGTGAACTTTATTGTTAACATTCCTTGTCTAGTAAAAAAACCACACTTACCTGCTTAAGCGAACTTCCCAACGTGCTTCACATTCATTCTGTCGACAAAATGTCCGACACCCTCCCCGCTCACGGCTCAGAGGTGCACAGATGGCTCAGACCATGCTCAGATGCGTAAACCCCGTAGACATATGCGCGTTGCAGATGTCTACAGTGTTTCCATAAAGGAAAATATGTCTGCCTTAATTGCAACTCAAAAATCCTTCTTATACTGATTTTAAAAAATACTTATTGAGCCATTGATAGAGAGAAGGTAGCTGGACAGTCAAGTTTTTGTTAGTTTCAAATGGCAAAGCTATATTTCTAAGTCAGATTAATTTGAAAAATTTTATGAGATCAACAATTACTAGCTATAATTTTTACAGTGTAATGTGTGTGTGTGTGTGTGTGTTTGGGGGGGGGGCAAAGTGAGAGAGAGAGAGACAAACAAACAAGGTTCGTTTCTTTCCATCTGTCACGAAACCACAGCCTGGTCACATGCAGTACATTAACTAGCCATTAGGAATCAATGCTTCATCCATAATGCATTATGGTCATAGGTACATTAAGAAGTCATGACATTACCATCTGATTGATGTCATCTGAATGGGTGGGACCAAACCCTTTTAGCCAAAAAGCACAGTAGAATAAATAGGACAAAAATGAGGAAAAAACAGGACCACTACTGTCAAATACAGTATGACAGTAGAAGCATATGCTTGCAAGACAGCATTTTACTTCTTGTCTTTTCCTGCATCCCAAACAGCACCTGCGTAACAATTGGCACATACTGTATACGCTCTAATGTCCATTAATTAAAGGAAAATTCCATTATTTTTACAACGGAGATCTTGTTTTCATAGTTTTGGCCATCATTCTTATTAGTATGACAACATTTTCTCAACAATTTAATTGCTGAGAAATGGGAACACGGTGACATCACTAATACCAAGTTTAACAGGGCAAAGAACTCGAGCAGTCAGATGTGTTATCACACAAGTCAGCTGGCTGCAGGGCTTTTTCCTATCGTGCCCCTTTTCTCTGGAATAATCTTCCTGCTGACATCAGACAGTCTGACTCTGTTTAAATCTAAGCTGAAAACTCATCTTTTTGCTTTAACTTTCAATTAGTACTTTCATACTTCAGGCCTCATACCTGTTACCACTTAACTTCTGGCGGGTGGGCCTCAGTCTCAATGAATCTATTAACATTAGTACTTATAGTCCATGTTTATCCTACCGACGAGAATTCAACTAACAGACTGCAAACTTTTTGATATTGAATGCGTTTCTCTAACCCTCTGTAGTTTTTGTGTCTGTGCCCTAAAAGCTATCAAGCTGTGTATGACCCGAACCCCTGAGGTCCTGAGTCAAAAGATGAACACTTATTAAGAGCATATAATAAATAAATCTAATCATCAGGCTCTGGGTAAGACAATAAACAAGAAGATTTCCCAAAATGTCTGGATGTTTCTTTAATTTTCTAAGCCATATGATGCCATCTACGTGGTCTTTGCATTGTGCCTCCCTCTACCCCCCCGCTCTCAAAACCTAACACGCCCACCATTGAGTTTGGTTCTGTCCAAGGTTTTTGCCCTCTTATTTCCTTGCCGCCGTCACCAAATGCTTGCTCATGGTGGGATTTGTTTGGTCTCTGTAATTAATATTATAAAGAGTACAAATAAATAGAATTGGCTGTCATGTTTTCCAGGTTGGGAGTGAAAGACTAAGAACAAGGCTTTCGAAACAGTTATAATTTAGTTTAGGTTTACAGTTGATAGTTAGCTGCTAAATGCTCCACTATGTTCACCAGCTAGTCTCTAACTGTGTCTGTCTGCTGTTTGCTGCTGAGCAGCTAACTTCACACTTCTCAAAATAGAGCTGCCAATAATCAGAGTTGGTTTCTCAGCGGGTGTGTCGCTGATTGGGGAGAACAGGTTGGTGGTGAACCGTGGGCTTCTGCTTAGGGCTATGCTTCCTTCGGACAGGCAATTCACTAAGCCTCGCCTCCAATGCTACAAATAAACTACATTTATTACATGTACCATTATCACTAAAGGAGGCAAAGGAATAGCTAAACATTTGACACACCGAGCAGGAGAGAGCGGTAGAGTGAGAAGGAGAGAGAGAAGCCATTGCTAGCTGCTAAGCTAAAGAAGTAGCTAGCTAAACTGAATAGCGTGTAAACTGTGGGATTAGCGAGAAAGTTGTTAAAAGAAGGAGAGCGCTATGAGTGCTTCTATAATAAAGAATCAAACAAAATTAACTGATGAGCTAGAGCAGCAAAAATACGCTACTAGTAACACACAAACACCAGTGACCAGAAATGAGACAATACGTTTACCGCAGCACGTCAGCACCTTGAAAAGTCACTGTTTGAAATGTTTGAACTGAGATTCCCAGAAACCCATAGGATTACTTTACTGCACACATCTGTCATTTAAAACTGAATTTCATTCGGTCAAGTAAGGTCAATCCCATTAAAACAACTATACTATTAAACACATCATTGAGCCAAACCTTTGCACTGACTGACATGTTTCTTCATCACCATGAACACACACACTGTGGTTTTTTTTCACCCAGCCCCACACACACATCCTGCTGCCCCAAATACTCACCAGAGCACCAAATGTGGATTAATCCGCAGCTCAAAATAGTCCCAAGCAAATGCACTATTTCCTCCTGTTTGTTTGATAAAATCTACAGTTAGCAGCGGTTTTAGGAAGTTACTGAGCCTTTTTTTGTAAATGAAACACATTGTTCGTTTCCTTTCGGATTTGTTAAGACAGATAAGAAAAGTATACTGGAACATAACATCAGACTTTTAGTCTTTTAGTGCCTTACTTTTTTTTCAGCCAGCTGACAGATACACAGATTCACCATATCAACGACTTATGAAGTTGTAATAGCTAACATGTTAGCAAACAAACAAAGTTTGTGTAATGTCACATCCAGCAGACACAGAGCAACATTATCATTCATTTGGAATTGTAATTCAAAGATTCAATCAAGTAGATTACCACAAAGCAGTTGACACACAGTGAACATGGTAATCCAGACCGTTGCTATGGAAATGGTTGGCATGTAGGCCGGTAGCTCCTTCAAACTTCGCTACATTTGTTTTAATGTGTTATTTAAGCTAAACAAATTGAGTGGATCAGAAGATTCTGACTATGGCAACGGTTGCGTGTGCAGATTCTGCAGCCTCTGTAGCTCCTTCAAACTCCGCTAGCTACATTGTTTTTCATCTCTTTTTTTTTCTCAATTTTTCAGCGTTATTGCTGAAACACATTTTACCTATGACAGTAATACATCATCGTTGTCATCCGAAAAGGAAGCCGAGGGTTTGGATTAAAGAGCAGCGGACCTTGAGCCAAATCAACCGGACCAGGCAGGCACCACGGCAGCTGAATCACCTCAGTACTGTATTCCATGTCGGCCCTGAAAACCTCCTCCTCTCTGCAGTCCAAAGCTCCTGTGCTAGCGGTGTAAACAACATCACTCAGCCGGTGCTCTGGGCTCCCAGTCCGGGCAGAGTCAGCTAATAGAACCACTAACTAGTTAAGCAGCAGTTAGCGGTTACGTGGCAACAAGTAAAGCTATCTGTCCATCTGTACGTCAGAGAGTTGAGGCAGAGCAGCCGGACGACATCAGAGGGAAAACCAAAAAATATTTTCTCCATAAAACAATCTGTGTAATCCGTAATCTGTGAGGCTCGTCCCCCTGAAACACTGTGGCATCTATCGTTTTTCAAACCTAATTCTT